>NC_053493.1:91383662-91553384 GCF_905171775.1 Rana temporaria | reverse complement strand
CGGTGTATGCGCCATCGTGAGGGGGGGAAATCGGTGTATGCGCCATCGTGAGGGGGGGGAAAAAAAATCGGTGTATGCGCCATCGTGAGGGTGGGAAATCGGTGTATGCGCCATCGTGAGGGGGGGAAATCTGTGTATGCGCCATCATGAGGGGGGAAAATCGGTGTATGCGCCATCGTGAGGGGGGAAAATCGGTGTATGCGCCATCGTGAGGGGGGGAAATCGGTGTATGCGGCATCGTGAGGGGGGGGAAAACGGTGTATGCGCCATCGTGAGGGGGAAAAAATCGGTGTATGCGCCATCGTGGGGGGGGGGGGGGGGGGGGGGGATCGGTGTATGCGCCATCGTGAGGGGGGGGAAAAATCGTTGTGTGCGCCATCGTGAGGGGGGGGAAATTGGTGTGTGCGCCATCGTAAGGGGGGAAAATCGGTGTATGCGCCATCGTGAGGGGGGGAAATCGGGGTATGCGCCATCGTGAGGGGGGGGAAATCGGTGTATGCGCCATCGTGAGGGGAGAAAATCGGTGTATGCGCCATCGTGAGGGGGGGAAAATCAGTGTATGCGCCATCGTGAGGGGGGGAAAATCGGTGTATGCGCCATCTTGAGAGGGGGAAAATCGGTGTATGCGCCATTGTGAGGGGGAGGAAAATCGGTGTATGCGCCATTGTGAGGGGGGAAAATCGGTGTATGCGCCATCGTGAGGGGGATCCGTGTATATGTGTCAGGGGGGGCAGTGTAGGGGTCTGGTAGGTCAGTTTAGTGGTCAGCATGAATGGGCACTGGTGACCCAGGCAACATCCAACAAGTGAGCCTAAACCCCCAACCAATTAATGTAGTGGCGGCTGGTGCTCAAAATTTTTAGGGGGGCGCAAACAAACGAAAAAAAAAAAAAGGAAACCATTGCAGGCTCACTGTGCCCATGAAACGTTGCCACCGTTGCCCATCCAATTGTCGCCACCGTGCCCATCCAATTGTCGCCACCGTGCCATCAAACATAGCCACCGTGCCCATCAAACACAGCCACCGTGCCCATCAAACACAGCCACCGTGCCCATCAAACACAGCCACCATGCCCATCAATTGTCGCCACTGTGCCCATCAATTGTCGCCACCGTGCCCATCAATTGTCGCCACCGTGCCCATCAATTGTCGCCACTGTGCCCATCAAACACAGCCACTGTGCCCATCAATTGTCGCCACTGTGCCCATCAATTGTCGCCAACCAGCCGCCATTATTCAGATGGCCGGCGCTCACCAGGGGGCCGGCCATCTGAATAGTGGGTGGCAGCAACAATACATGGATTCATGCAATGCATGAATCTATGTATTGTTGATCAGTGGCGGTGCAGGAGAGAGAAGGGGCAGCGGCTGTGCCTTTTATAGACGCACCGCCATTGTAATGTATTGTATGGGGCTCCATTCCAGAGATTTCTCTCATTTCCACCAGACCAGAGGTGAGGGGACTCAGCCACTGACAGACCTAGAGGACTGGATGACAAAGAGTTATCTTAAACTCAACGGAGCGAAAACAGAACTTCTCCTGTTTCACGCCAAACGTATGAATCAACCTGCAACAACTTGGACCCCCCCCCCCCCCCCCCCCGCCCATTCTGGGCAAAATCATCACCCCTAGCGCCAAGTCAAAAGTCTTGGGGTCATCTTTGACTCCTACATGACAATGGATGCAAAAATAGGGTCAGTAGTCAGCGGATCTCACCATCTGCTGCGCTTACTACGCAGACTTACTCCTTTTATTCCCAAGGAAGACATAGCAATCGTGGTGGGAGCTATTGTAAACTCAAGATTGGACTATGCAAATGCCCTTTACCTCGGACTCCCCAAGTACCAAATCGCTCGTCTACAAGTCGTTCAAAATACGGCCGCTAGACTTGTGACTGGGAAAAAACCTTGGGAATCAATCTCACCTTCACTGAGAACCCTTCACTGGTTACCAGTAAAAGACAGAATCACTTTTAAAGCACTCTGTCTAACGCATAGATGTATCTATGGGAATGCTCCCCATTATCTATGCGAAAAAATAAAAGCTCATAATCCCAATCGCGTTCTGCGATCCACCAATCAAAATCTCCTCCAGATACCGAAAGCCAACTACAAGTCCAAAGGAGAATCGCGGTCCAAGGGCCTAGACTATGGAACGCTTTACCAACCAGCATTCGGTTGGAGGAGAACCACTTGGCGTTCAGGAGAAAGATCAAGACTCATCTCTTTTGATACCAAAGGAGACAGGAACAACAAGCGCCCAGAGGCGATTAAGTTCGCATGTGTTGCGCTATATACGTTTTTCATTCATTCATTCATTGTTGTTATTTATGTAGTTGTTATTGTTGTTATTTATGTGTATGAAATGTTGAATTCATTTTAAATGTGAATCTTTTTATACGCTTATTGGCAATGAATTGTAAATGATTTCTGTGTTTTAAAAAAATTGAATAAAAACAAATTTAAAACAAAAACCTAACCCCACGCCTGTCATAGACAGAACGCATCCCAGCATTGGACCCACGTTCTGTCTATCACAGGCGCGGGGTCAGGAGGCAGGGCTGTGTGTGTCGGTGAGCAGAACAGAGGCAATTGTAATGTAAGCTGTTACAACGGTCTATCTGCGCTCTGTGATCCCACGGCTCTTCTCTTCCTCCATGCTCTCTTCCCCAGAGGCTATGAACCCCGCCCGTTCGTTTAATCAGCTGTCAGCCACAACCTCGGAATTGTTTTTTAGAGCCAGTGATGCTCTAACAAGTAAAAGCAATCCTAGCGGCTAATCAGCCAGATTGCTTTTACAGGTGACGGAAGGGGAGATTTTAAAATAGTGTAGTTTGTTGCTATTCCACGAGTGTGCACAATGCCAATTTATTCTCTAGGGCCTGTGTTTAAAAAAATACATATATATAACGGGTCAAACAAAAAGAGAACCAAGCCAGGGAGAGTAGGTGGTATTTATAATTTATCATCAGTGACCCTCACGCAAAAGGAAACTAACATTCTTAATGCGGGCCTTAAATGCTCTTCCACTAAAGCTCTAAATAAGTTTGGAGTATAAATAGATATTCACAAATACATAAGAAAGGTGAATATTAAAAAATACTTCCTATCAAATAATTTTGGCAGTAAAAGTAATAAATATTCGGAGATTGTGGGGGTGGACAGTGGCTGGAAAAACAAATCATTGTTCAACCCACCACAGCCCTCTAATCATCATGTAGAAATATTCAAGCAATTAGTGTTAAAGGATTTGGATGACCTCCAGGTGAAAAAAAGCCTCAATTCCAAACACATTAAAGAAGGAATCCAGGCTTTGGGAAAATGCAAAGACATTATAGTACGTCCAGCAGATAAAGGTGGAGGGGTAGTGGTAATGAATAAAACCTATTACCACTCCCAACTCCAGGAGATGTTAAATGATGGTAACACTTACTTACATCTGGCAGGCGATCCGATTAAGCAATACAGAACGGATCTACATAATCTTGTCGACTATGGGTACTATATGAGAGTGTTGACGAAAAAGGAGAAACTATTTGTATGTCCTAGCTTCAGCAGGACACCAACAATCTACACTGTCCCGAAAATGCACAAGCACCTTACCCTGCCACCAGCCAGACCAATAGTCAATGGTATTGAATCAATAACATCGAGAGTTGGTCAATACCTGGATCATTTCCTACAAAGTAGTGTTATTATCACAAAGGCTTACCTAAAAGATACCACAAGCTTCTTGCAAAAATTGAAAGAAGTTAACATCCCACCAGATACAGTCATGTTTTTAGTTACAGCGGATGTATCATCGCTTTATACCAACATACATCATGAAGATCAGGGCCGATCCTAGGGTCACAGGCGCCTGGGTGCAGAAATATTTCTGGCGCCCCCACATGGGCGTGGTTATCTTTACTAACTCCTCCCCTTTACACGTGTTTCTATGGCAACAACACTATGGTACATGGAAGAGAGGAAGGAGGGGACACTATGGTATAAGAAAGGAAGGAGGGGACACTATCGTATAAGGAAGAAAAGAAGGAGGGGACACTATGGTACATGGAAGAAAGGAAGGAGGGGACACTGTGGTACATGGAATAAAGGAAGGAGGGGACACTGTGGTACATGGAAAGAGGGGTCACTATGATACATGGAAGGCAGGAAGGAAGAACCACTATGGCACATGGAGGGCAGGAAGGAAGAACCACTATGGTACACATAAGGCTGGAAGACTATGGCACATGGGAGCCTGGAAGTCTATGGGACATGGAAGGCTATGGGACATGGAAGGCTATGGCACATGGAAGACTGGAAGTCTATGGCACATGGAAGGCTGGAAGTCTATGGCACATGGAAGGCTGGAAGACTTGTACATGGAAGACTATGGCACATGGAAGTCTATGGCACATGGAAGGCTGAAAGTCTATGGCACATGGAAGGCTATGGCACATGGAAGACTATGGCACATGGAAGACTATGGCACATGGAAGTCTATGGCTCATGGGAGGCTGAGAGACTATCGTGCATGGAAGGCTGGAAGACCATGGCACACGGAAGGCTATGGAACATGGTAAGCTATGGAACATAGAAGGCTGGAAGACTTGACATGGAAGACTATGGCACATGGAAGGCTATGGCACATGGAAACCTGGGAGACTATGGCACATGGAAGCCTGGAAGGCTATGGCACATGGAAAGCTGTGGCACATGGAAGGTTGGAAGGCTTGTGGCACATTTAGAGAAGTGAGAGGGAAGAGATCACTCACCCAGTCTGCATTATCTTCAGAGGCACAGGCACTCAGGCAGCGACATGGTAGGATCACTAGCTTGCTTGTTTGAAATCTCCCACCCACACCCCTTCCTAGGCACAGATTGGCTGCCTGAAGGGGTTGTGGGTGGGCACAGGCGGGACATTGGGAGGAGGTGGGGCAGACCTAGCCTACCTCCTCCTACGGAATATACAGGGACAGGCTGTGGGCGGGCGCAGGCGGGACATGGGGAGGAGGTGGGGCAGACCTAGCCTACCTCCTCCTACGGAATATACAGGGACAGGCTGCAGTGTGCATTTTCCCCGCCCCCGTCACTGTGTACATATTGGCCGCCCGCTCGCCTGTGCATATGATGATTCATCCGATCCGCCCGCTATTCCGTACGGGGAGGTAGGTTAGGTCTCCTCCACCCCCTCCCCATGTCCCGCCTGTTCCCGCTCACAACCCCTTCCTGCAGCCAATCTGTGCCTAGGAAGGGGGTAATACAGTGGGCGGTGGCGCCGGGCGGGGGGGATGATCTGTCATGTCTGTGAAGAACTGCAGGCAGCGACAACAGGCAAGATCACTGGCTGGCTGGTTCAAAATCTCCCGCCCACACCCCCTTCATAGACACAGATTGGCTGCAAGAAGGGGTTGTGGGCGGGCACAGGCGGGACATGGGGAGGAGGTGGGGGAGACCTAGCCTATCTCCTCGTACGGAACATCGGGCGGTGAATGCAGCAGGCGAGCGGGCGGCCAATATGCACATTGCCGTGGGGAATAGCTGTATTAAATTTTAGGCACACTGAGCGCCAGGCTACAATGTAATGCTAATATACTTAGTGACGGGGGCAGGAAAATGCACACTGCCGGCGGGCGCGAGGCAGCACACCGGACATCAGGATACCCTGGCTCTTTGGCGCCTCCTGCTCTGCGGCGCCTGGGTGCAGTGCACCCCCCGTGCACCCGCCCAGGATCGGCCCTGATGAAGATGCAATCTTGGCCCTTAATTGGGCTCTAAGTAAGAGGGATGAGTTGCCCTACATACAGAAGAATGTTCTTAAAATGGCGTTGGAGTTCTGCCTAACGCATAATTACTTCTGGTATGGGGGAGAGTTTTACAGTCAGAAAACCGGTGTGGCGATGGGTGCAAAATTTGCACCCAGCCTCGCCAACTTATTCATGAGCGAGTGGGAGGATAAGTGGATTTTCAAGGACAGACGAAAGGAACTGGTATTTTACCAGCGCTATATAGATGACTTGTTCATCATATGGCAAGGATCAGAAGAGTCTTTAAAAAAAATTGGTTGAATACCAATACAAATAATATTAAATTAGAATTCAACTGGGACCAACAGCAGATTCACTACCTTGACGTCACTATAATGAAAGATGTAAATAATTACCACACCAAAGCATTCTTTAAGGCCTCTGATAGGAATAGCTATATTCCTATACAAAGCGGCCACCACCCTAGATGGTTACGCAATATACCGAAGGGTCAATTCACACGCATTAGGCGTAACTGCACTAAGGATGCCGATTATTTTAACCAGGCAACAGTACTAAAGGAACGTTTTGTGGAAAAGGGTTACAGTGCACCTGTATTAGACCAGTTCATAGAAGAAGTAGGGACCTCAACTCAAGATTCCTTATTGGAACCCCGTATGCGACCCCCCAGCCAGCAGCACGAATGGGGTTTCATATCGGGGTACCATGAACAATATAAGGATATTGAGACCATCTTTAAGAAACACTGGGGTATACTAATGATGGATAAAGTGTTAAAACCACAACTACCTAGTGTCCCTCCATTTATATACAGAAAAACATCATCATTTGGGGACCAAATTGTTAAGAAGGTACTAGACCCACCGAAGAAGGTCCAGATGTTTTGGAACAGACCAGGGTTCACAGCTTGCAGACGATGTATATCATGCCACCAAGTATCTACCCACCTAAGAGGTCTGACCCAATTCTCCTCTACGGCTAATGGCCAACTATTTGACATCAAAGAGTGCATAACGTGCAAATCGACCCATGTGGTTTATGCTTTGGAGTGCCCATGTGGGCTGATGTACATAGGCCGTACCAAGAGAACCCTATCCAAGAGAGTGTCGGAGCATATCTATAATATCTCTATTGGATATAGGGAACATAGTGTATCCCTACACTTTAAGAATAAACATGATAAAAATCCAATAGGATTACAATTTTGGGGGATAGACAAGATAGACCCCAATTGGAGAGGGTCCAATATGGTAAGGGAGATATCAAAACATGAAACAGAATGTATATTCCGTACCAATACCCTGAGCCCTAATGGCCTCAACATAGACCTGGACCTCAACTGCTTTATAAGCAATCACTAATGGCTGAGAGCCGTGGCCTCTGGAGGAATCCCTAATTTACACTGTAACAGCAGCTTCCCCTGGATTTAAACTCCAGTAGATACCCGCAAGGGTTAATACTGGGTAACAAATACCATATAGGAACATAATGTAGGAAGATGCATTATAAAGGGGTAATTTATTAATACATTTTTTATGATCAATAATTTTTTATGATCAATAGTTTTATCAGTTTTAATAGTATAATAGCTGCACCAATACTATTGTGTTTTGATTGATATTATTATGTCAACACAGCATAATCATTGTGGATCACATATCCTAGTTAGTTATCAGACCTTGTTGCTGTTGGATCTGTTGACTGTTAGACTATCTCAGACTGCACACCAGCTGTGTATACTAAAACAGATAGCTGACAAGGGTATACAGGGAGTGCAGAATTATTAGGCAAATGAGTATTTTGACCACATCATCCTCTTTATGCATGTTGTCTTACTCCAAGCTGTATAGGCTCGAAAGCCTACTACCAATTAAGCATATTAGGTGATGTGCATCTCTGTAATGAGAAGGTGTGTGGTCTAATGACATCAACACCCTATATCAGGTGTGCATAATTATTAGGCAACTTCCTTTCCTTTGGCAAAATGGGTCAAAAGAAGGACTTGACAGGCTCAGAAAAGTCAAAAATAGTGAGATATCTTGCAGAGGGATGCAGCACTCTTAAAATTGCAAAGCTTCTGAAGCGTGATCATCGAACAATCAAGCGTTTCATTCAAAATAGTCAACAGGGTCGCAAGAAGCGTGTGGAAAAACCAAGGCGCAAAATAACTGCCCATGAACTGAGAAAAGTCAAGCGTGCAGCTGCCAAGATGCCACTTGCCACCAGTTTGGCCATATTTCAGAGCTGCAACATCACTGGATTTCCCAAAAGCACAAGGTGTGCAATACTCAGAGACATGGCCAAGGTAAGAAAGGCTGAAAGACGACCACCACTGAACAAGACACACAAGCTGAAACGTCAAGACTGGGCTAAGAAATATCTCAAGACTGATTTTTCTAAGGTTTTATGGACTGATGAAATGAGAGTGAGTCTTGATGGGCCAGATGGAAGAGCCCGTGGCTGGATTGGTAAAGGGCAGAGAGCTCCAGTCTGACTCAGACGCCAGCAAGGTGGAGGTGGAGTACTGGTTTGGGCTGGTATCATCAAAGATGAGCTTGTGGGGCCTTTTCGGGTTGAGGATGGAGTCAAGCTCAACTCCCAGTCCTACTGCCAGTTTCTGGAAGACACCTTCTTCAAGCAGTGGTACAGGAAGAAGTCTGCATCCTTCAAGAAAAACATGATTTTCATGCAGGACAATGCTCCATCACACGCGTCCAAGTACTCCACAGCGTGGCTGGCAAGAAAGGGTATAAAAGAAGAAAAACTAATGACATGGCCTCCTTGTTCACCTGATCTGAACCCCATTGAGAACCTGTGGTCCATCATCAAATGTGAGATTTACAAGGAGGGAAAACAGTACACCTCTCTGAACAGTGTCTGGGAGGCTGTGGTTGCTGCTGCACGCAATGTTGATGGTGAACAGATCAAAACACTGACAAAATCCATGGATGGCAGGCTTTTGAGTGTCCTTGAAAAGAAAGGTGGCTATATTGGTCACTGATTTGTTTTTGTTTTGTTTTTGAATGTCAGAAATGTATATTTGTGAATGTTGAGATGTGTTATTGGTTTCACTGGTAGAAATAAATAATTGAAATAGGTATATATTTTTTTTGTTGTTAAGTTGCCTAATAATTATGCACAGTAATAGTCACCTGCACACACAGATATCCCCCTAAAATAGCTAAAACTAAAAACAAACTAAAAACTACTTCCAAAAATATTCAGCTTTGATATTAATGAGTTTTTTGGGTTAATTGAGAACATGGTTGTTGTTCAATAATAAAATTAATCCTCAAAAATACAACTCGCCTAATAATTCTGCACTCCCTGTATATACATAGAGGAAAATAGAGTAAATATGTGTGTACTTTACTGCACTTTAGTGCCAGTGTGGTTTGAGTATAATTGCATCTACTTCCAATTTCAATTTCAATTTCATTGGATTGCATTTTATCTATTTATTCATTGTTTTTTTTTTTTTTTTGCATTAATCTATATGTCATGCCAGCGATAACTGATGTATGGCAGGTAGTTCTGTTGTTCCGAGGTTTGGGTGTCAGCAAGGAAAAGGTAATCTCCTGCATGCTATGCGGAGGTGAACGAATGTGGACATAGGGAACATAGAACGGAACGAGCGGTGAAGGGCGGGCCTGACTGTAATAGTGATTGGCCGAACTCGCTGAGAGGCGAGTATTAACACGCCCTTAATCACAGCTGATTCAAGGTGGGTGGTGGTCCGCAACCAATGATCATAGGACTCACAGAGAGGAGGCCGTAATGATCTGGGAGGGGAGTGGATCACACACACCCAATGAAGCAGCATCCAGCAGGAGAACGGGTGGAGCTGCACGGATCGCCCCACCTATATATACGATAGCTCGCATTGTGTAGCCACGCCCTCTGAAGACGTGAGCCTATCACGAAACGCGTCAGAGCGTGGCTACGCGACGCAGTGATCAAATACCACCAAAAGAAAGCCCTATTTGTGGGAAAAAAAGGATGCCAATTTTGTTTGGGAACCACGTCGCACGGCCTCGCAATTGTCTGTTAAAGCGACGCAGTGCTGAATCGCAAAACCTGGCCGGGTCCTTTAGCTGCCTAAAGGTCCGGGTCTTAAGTGGTTAACCACTTGCTTACCGGGCACTTAAACCCCCTTCCTGCCCAGGCCAATTTTCAGCTTTCAGCACTGTCCCGCTTTGAATGACAATTGCGCGGTCGTGTGACCTGGCTCCCAAACAAAATTGACGTCCTTTTTTCCCACAAATAGAGCTTTTATTTGGTGGTATTTGATCACCTCTGCGGTTTTTATTTTTTGCGCTATAAACAAAAATAGAGCGACAATTTTGAAAAAAAATGCAATATTTTTTACTTTTTGCTATAATAAATATCCCCCAAAAATATCTAAAAAAATACAAAAAAAAACCAAAAACGTTTTCCTCATTTTAGGGCGATACGTATTCTTCTACATATTTTTGGTAACAAAAACGCAATAAGCGTTTATTCATTGGTTTGCGCAAAAGTTAGTGTCTACAAAATAGGGGATAGATTTATGATTTTTTTTTTATTTTTTACTAGTAATGGCAGCGATCTGCAATTTGTCAGGACTGTGATATTGCGGCGGACACATCGGACACTTTTGACAAATTTTTGGGACCATTCACATTTATACAGCGAACAGTGCTATAAATATGACCCGGCAATTGAGCGCCGCGCTGTAGACGTCTTTTGTCTATAGCGCGGGCGCGAGAAGGTTAAAGCAATCAAAATAATTAGAACTGCATTGTTTGTTCTGTGTAATTGTATCCTCTTATTTCACACTTTCCATACGGTTACACTAGTTTCACACTTATACGTTTTGCGTCACGCCTGCGTTTCTGAAAAAAAAAGTTGCAAGCACCTTTTTAAAAACACAGCTGCAAGGAAATTGCTTGGTCTTTTTGCCCATGCAATTTCCCTTTGCATGTGTTTGCCACACATGCACTGCAATTTTACATGCATGGAGGTGCCATTTGGAATGAAAGGCAGCCCCGTGCGTTTTCACTGCAGGTGATTGCGGATGCGGGAATTGTGATTTCAGCAGCCACACACAGAAGTGAGAACCTAGCCTTAGGGTAGATTTGGATGTGCATCTAAATCTCCCTTTAGTCTGAAGCCCAATTCAGAGGCTACTGACAGGCCCAGCAAATGGGTTTCAGCGGATAGATCCTATGGTGTGTACACGC
Source organism: Rana temporaria (assembly GCF_905171775.1). Lineage (NCBI taxonomy): Eukaryota > Metazoa > Chordata > Amphibia > Anura > Ranidae > Rana > Rana temporaria. Next base: position 91,542,409 of record NC_053493.1, on the reverse strand, counting down.
CAGCGGATCTTTTTCCGCGGATATATCTCCCCTGGGATGGATTCCAGCAGATCGAATATTTGCTGACATGCAGAACATATCCATCTGCTGGAATCCATCCCAACGGATGGATCCGCTGGTCTGTACAGACTCACCGGATCCATCCGTCCGAAGGGATCCCCCGCATGCGTCGTAATGATTCGACGCATGCGTGGAATTCCTTATATGACAGCGTCGCGCACGTCGCCGCGTCATAATCGCGGCGACGGCGCGACACGTCATCGCCAGAGGATTTCGGCGCGGATTTCAATGCGATGGTGTGTACACTCCATCGCATGAAAATCCGCCGAAATCCTCGAGAGGATTTATCCGCGGAAACGGTCCGCTGGACCGTATTCGCGGATAAATTCTATCGTGTGTATGGGGCCTAAGGTATGCAACATTTTTTTGGCGTCTATTTTAACCCCTAGGCCAGAGATCTTCAAACTTTCTAAACAAAGCTAGTTTATTGTCCTTCATAATTTAGGGGGCTGGAGGGAGTGGACATTTTTCTGCCATCACTGGGAATACACATTACCCCATTATAGGTGTCAGTGGGAGAAATGGTGCCCCATTGTTGGTCTCAGCTGGCAGAATAGTGTCTCGTAACATTGCCCCAAGGGCCAGATAAAGGCAAAGGACTGCATCTGCTTTAGGCGATCCGAACGGAAGTGGGTGTGGGTACCTGTCAAAACGACTAACCTGATTTACCCCCCCCCCAAAAAAAATCCAAATATAGGGGGGGGGGTGAGAAAGAGCAGAACTTCTCCATTGGGGTCAATTCCTGCTTTAGGCTAGCTAAACACTGATCCAAATGCAATTTAAACCACGTTGTTTTGTGCATGAGATACTATGGGAGGGCGCCCTCTGCACGTCGGGGGAGCGTGGGTCTTGCAGACTCAATGTCCACCGACCACCCGTGATCACTTCACAGAGAGGGGATGTAAACAAGGCAGATCCCTGTTCTGACAGGGAACACTGAGATCGTCTGTTCCTAGTAATCAGGAACAGCGATCTGTGTTGTGCCAGTGAGCCCATCCCCCACACAGAACACACCCAGGGAAGACAGTTAAGCTTTGATCGCCTCTAGTGTTAACCCCTTCCCTGCCAGTGTCATTTATACAATGAGCAGTGCATTTCTTTTTATTTTTTATCACTGGTCCCCAAAAAGTGTCACTTAGGGTCAGATTTGTCTGTCGCAATCATGCTATTTACCACAGATCACCACTATTACCAGTAAAAACAATAAAAAAAATTGTAGACGCTATAACTTTTCCGCAAACCAATCAATATTTGGGATTTTTTTTTCTTTTTACCAAAAACATGTAGCAGAATACGTATTTGCCTAAATTGATGAAGAAATGTTTCACATTTTATTTTTTGGATATGTATTCTAGCAGAAAGTCGAAAATATGTCTTTTTTTTTTTTTATAGTTCAAAAAGTAAAATCTGCAGAGGTGATTAAATACTACCAAAAGAAATCTCTATTTGTTGAGGAAAAAAAGGACATCAATTTTATTTGGGTACATCATGAACGGCTTTAACCCTGGAAGGATTTACCCCCTTAATGACCAGGCCATTTTTTGCAATACGGCACTGCGTCACTTAACCACTTGCTTACTGGGCACTTAAACCCCCTTCGTTCCCGGACCAATTTTCAGCTTTCAGCGCTCTCACACTTTGAATGTCAATTACTCAGTCATACAACATTGTACCCAAATACATTTTTTGTCCTTTTTTTCATACAAACAGCTTTCTTTTGGTGGTATTTGATCACCTCTGGACTTTTTATTTTTTGCACTATAAATGAAAAAATACGGAAAATGTATGCGATAACATTTAGCAAATTATTAATTTTTTCTTCATAATTTTTGGCCACAATTTATACTGCTACATATCTTTGGTAAAAATAACCCAATTTAGTGGATATTATTTGCTCTTTGTGAAAGTTAGAGGGCTAGATTCAGATAGATTAGCGGATCTTTAGATCCGCGTAATCTATCTGATTTACGATCCGCCGGCGCAAATTTGAGAGGCTAGTGCAGTGTTCAGAAAGCACTTACCTCGAAACTTGCGCCGGCGGATCGTAACTCCACCGGCGGAATTCAAATTCCGCGGCTAGGGGGAGTGTAGTATTTAAATCAGGCGCGTCCCCGCGCCGATTTAAATGCGCATGCGCCGTCTGTTAATTTTCCCGGCGTGCATTGCATAATACATTATGCTAAGCAAAGGGTAAACAAAAAATGTACCTGTGGTTTTAGTAGCGCAGTTGTCCACAGGACGATTGCACTGGTCCAGGCAGCAGGCAGGGACTTGGTCAGCAAAAGCAAACGCAATTGTCCAGGCAACAGGCAGGGATATTGTCCATAGTCAGTACAGGCAGCAGATAGGGATACTGTCCATATACAGTCCAGGGTCAGTGCAGGCAGAGATTGTCAGCCGTGCCAAAATACTGGTCCTGGTAGTAGGCAGGTCCATGTGGTGTGTTCAGTTCATGCAACAGTCAGAGGCATGATGGCATAGGTCCTACAGGCAGAATTAGGGCCTCATTCAGGACAGAATGGGGACAGGGGTAGAGGCTTCTCCCACCCAAATCTCTTTGAAGCCTCCGGGCAACCAGACCCTAATCTAGGATGAGAAAACAAAAACAATTGTTTTCTTCATCCAGAAAAACAATTCTGGAGCCCCTCACATACGTGAGACCCCTGTGCTATGAATCCCACTAGTCCACTGGCAGGGTAAAAGATCAGTCCAAGAGGCAGGCAAAAAGAATGGTCAAACAGTCCAGGGTCAGTTCCAGATCAGGCAGAGGTATAAACAGAATCGGTAGGCAGAAGCTTGGTCAAATAACAAGCCAGGGTCAGTTACAAAGCAAGCAGAGGCATAAGGGATGTGAAGGTAAATGGCAGGAAGTGACTAATAATTTACTGAGGTATGGTAATGGCGGAAACAGCCAACTACGCAGAGGCCTGGTTGGGAAGGGCATTGGGCACAATAAAAAGTGGTGTCTCTTCTCACTCCTCCTCTGGAGCACATCGGCATCTTTTTTGGCCTGTTGGTCTGGGAGGGACTTTATCTGGAAAGTGGCGCTCGTAGAGTCGGCTAACCACATCGGATCGAATGTTTACTGGTGGGGTGCTGGGGTATAAAAGGGCAGTGGTGATTTTTCTCCTGGTAGAAAAGGTAGGATTTGGGTCTTGGAGTGGATTTCCGATATATTACATACGTATTGTACATGGCCAAATGAAACAAATAAATTGAAACTTTCTAATACCACTGGTATGATCTTGTGGAGAGGTAGGGTTCCAGCATTTGGTCGTTCAAGTCGACACCCCCCATGAACTTATTGTATTCTTGAATACATGAGTAGTGGGGGGTGTTGGGGCGCTTACCAATATAAAAATAATTACTAACAATAAAGTGCAATGTGCTAACTACTAGCGTATCCAACACTTTGTATCAAATACTATCACAGTGATAACATTGATAATTATAATACTTATGTGCAATAATAGCAAGTGCATATAAATTAAAGTGCTAATACAGTGCAAACAGTATTGAAAATCATTGAAGCAGAAGTCCAAACATATTTCAAGTGAATAAAGTCTTCATGCAATTAGTGAATATTAAGTGTCCAGAATATATATCCCGGGAATCCAAAACATGCAGCCCAAGGGTCATATAATGTCCACAGGGTAAAAGTGCAGTGCTCCTAAAAGAAATCCAAAGAAAACGTGCTCCACTCCAAACGACCAGTAGTACCAGCCTCTCACCTCTAGGAGGCTTATAACAAGCCTTATGAATATCCACTGGCCACAGCTTCACTTCCCCAATAAATCTGCAGATCACTTTCACTTCCAAAGTATAGCAACAGCGTGTGATTCCAATTCCTCTTTCAACAGATCAATGGTTCCCACAGAGTTCATGCAAGGAATAACACTCACAATGTGTAAAATCGTAGACAACTTTTAATAAGAAGTAATAAAACACTCACATTTAAAACAGCATAATCCGATGTAATAGGATCTCCCTGCTCCCGGCCGAGAGCAGCAGATAGCGTCACCAACGACTACAAACTTGCCTCACACGTTACGTGGCTGAACAACGCCACTTAATCATAGGCTAATGGAGCCGTAGGTGAAGGGTGGTGACTAATAAAGCGCTGCGTCATCATGGAGATGTATGTCAACAATGACGGCGGGCGCGTGATACGTGCAGCATCCCTCGCACATTGTATCTGATTGGGCGGGTGTTTGAATTTACAGGCGGATAGACCGCGTCATCATGGAGACGTATGTCAACAATGACGGCGGGCGCGTAATACGTGCGGCGTCCCTCGCACAATGTATCCGATTGGGCAGGTGCTTAGATTTTCAGGAGGATGGACCAATCAATGCCTCAATACAGGGGCTAGCAAGAAGCAATGCATTGGCCATCCAATACTCCCTCATGTGGTAGATAGATGTAAATACACCCAACTAGGATGATAATAGGGACGGAAAACTCCATCTTGTGGTTGAAAAAATATTACATGTAATGAGTATATTTCAAAGAAACAATGAATGGGGACTGGAACAAATTAATTGTGATTGAAGGGAGAATGCTAATCAATAGTCCTCAGTTCCCTAAACACATATCGAAAATGATACTTTACAATAATAGAGTTCTTTAAAAAAACAAGCCAAATGTTCAAGATAATACGTAAAATGTCAGATCACATAAGTAAGGGTCCTTATAATTATAGCAAGATAAAGATGTACGAACACACTAAATGGAATAAAGGACATGATCAAAAAATAGAAGTAAATCTTCAGGATGAAGTTCATGAATCCAACGGGATTCGGCCTGGCTGATTTTTTTTGACCATATTGTCACCCCTCCAATGGGGTTTGTATTTTTCTATACCCCATACCTTTAAGGACGAGGGATCCCTGTTATGATACTGGTCAAAGTGACGGGATAGACTGTGCTTAGGAAAGCCATTTAAAATATTTTGGGTATGTTCACGGAGTCTGTTCCAGAGCATTCTTTTAGTTCTCCCTACATATTGGATCTTGCAGGGGCACTCTAAAAGATATACCATCCCTTCAGTGCTGCAACAAATAAAATCTTTAATTTTATATTCTTTTCCTGTGAATGCAGAGCTAAAAGATACCTTTTTTCTTTTTGCTTTCCTTAGTGTGTCTGCACGTAAAACATGTTTTACATGGAAAGTAACCTTTTTCGTTAAAAAATGAAAAGGCCGCCTTTGAGGGGGGATCAAGAACATTTTTTGCGATCATATCCCTCAAAGTAGGGGCTCTGCGATAAGTAAATAAGGGATTTTCCGATAATATTGTTCCTAGATGGCGGTCAGCTCTAACAATATGCCAATACTTTCTACAAATATTTTCAATTTGTTTGTGCTGCACATTATAGTCCATTATGAGTGGCACTCTGCCAGCAAAGGAATTGCTTTCAATTGAATCTTTAATTAAAGTGTCTCTATCCAGAGTCTAGACCAGGGGTCTCCAAACTTTCTAAACAAAGGGCCAGTTTACTGTTCTTCAGACTTTAGGGGGGCCAGACTGTGGCCACTGGAAATAGAAAAATATTCCGCTATCAGCAGGAGTAAACAATGCCCCATTTTTTGGTGTCAGTGAGAGGAGTAATGACCCATCGTTGGTGTAATTGGGAGGAACTGTGCCCCCTTTGTTGGTGTTATTAAAAGGAAATTGTTCCTCATTGTTGGTGTCATTGGGAGGAATTGTGCCCCTTTGTTGGTGTCACTGGGAGGAATTGTGCCCCTTTGTTGGTGTCACTGGGAGGAATTGTGCCCCTTTGTTGGTGTCACTGGGAGGAATTGTGCCCCTTTGTCGGTGTCAGAAGATGAAATATTGCCCCAAGGGCCAGATAAAAGCAAGTAAAGGGCCACATCTGGCCCCCGGGCCGCAGTTTGGAGACCCCTGGTCTAGACCACTTCTATTTTCTTTTCTATAAAGTCCGGTTTATATCCTTTTTCCACGAACCTTTTGCTCATAAAGCCTGCCTGCTCCAGGAATACCTCCGTCTTAGTACAATTCCTCCTTAGTCTTAAAAGTTGACCTTTTGGTATATTATCCAACCAAGGGGTATGATGACAACTATGTAGGGGTTAGTAACTGTTTCTATCGACTCTTTTGAAATGCGTTTGCGTAACCAGAGTGTCTCCTTCCCTGATGATCACTAAGTCAAGAAAATTAATTTTTTCATTACTTATTTCCCATGTGAGTTTTATATTTTTGTCATTGGTGTTTAAATAAAACCCAAAATCGATAAGGCTCTCTCTATCCCCCGCCCAGATAATTAAAATGTCGTCTATAAAACGTTTATATAAAAGCAGTTGTTGAGGTTTTCTGTTGTATAGTACCTCATCTTCCCACTCTGCCATATAAAGATTGGCCACACTAGGCGCATACTTTGCGCCCATTGCTATGCCGCACACTTGTTTGTAGTAGGTGTCTTCATACCAAAAATAGTTATAGTCCAAGCTATTTTCCAGGCAATTAGCAATGAACCTCTTCTGTGCGGTTTTTAGATCACTCAGGCCATCTATTGCCCAGTTTGTTGCTTGTATGGCTTATTTATGATTGATGATTGTGTAAAGTGACAAAACGTCAGCTGTAGCCAAATACAATGTGCGGTCATCCAAATTTATGGCATCCAATAATTGAATCAAGTGCTTAGTGTCCCTAAGATAGGATTTGGTATTTCTCACTAAAGGTTGAAGGAACCACTCAATATACTCTCCAATTCTTGCGCCTACGGAACCAATTCCGTTTACAATCGGCCTACCGGGTGGATCTTCTTTAGATTTATGGATTTTCGGAAGGGTATATATGACAGGAATTTTACACCCTGTTGGTTGTAGGTATATTCCTTCTTTTTTATTTAGAAGGCCTTTAGTTCTTCCAATTTTTATCAGGCTTGCCAGATCGTCTTTATAGCGGATTATGGGGTTTCCAGACAATTTTAAGTATGTAGCTCCGTCACTTAATTGGCGCTCAATTTCTTTCTTATATGCCACTTTGGACTGGATGACAATGGCCCCCCCCCTTTATGCGCCTGCCTAATAACTATATCTTTCCTCTCTTCCAGTTTTCTTATCCCATTCTTGATATCTCCAGGGTCGTACATCTTGTTTATCTTTAAATCTTGCAGATCCTTCAGCACCATTCTTCTGAATACCTCGATATGTCCTTCATTGCCTAGTTTTGGATTCCCGGGATATATATTCTGGACACTTAGTGAATATTAATTGCATGAAGACTTTATTCACTGGAAATATGTTTGGACTTCTGCTTCAATGATTTTCAATACTGTTTGCACTTTATTAGCACTTTAATTTATATGCACTTGCTATTATTGCACATAAGTAATATAATTATCAATGTTATCACTGTGATAGTATTTGATACAAAGTGTTGGATACGCTAGTAGTTAGCACATTGCACTTTATTGTTAGTAATTATTTTTATATTGGTAAGCACCCCAACACCCCCCACTACTCATATGATTCTAATGTGTGAACATTAATTAGTTGTGGCTGTCTTTATTAATGGTGTATTCACTTTATTGGTGGATTCATTATTATATATTAGCTATTTTCATTTATTAGTTTGGTTTGCGCATTAGTTCCCCCCCCATTGCTTATTCTTGAATACATGTTGGCTTTTGGATTTGCCCATTCCTCCGTCTGATCTCAACAAATGTATTGTTGTGGATGGTAGAAAGCACGTACACGTCCCTTTTGTCCCTCCACTTCACAGCCAGAACTTCCTCATTACGTAAACTCGCCGTCTCCCCTTTTCTTAATTCCTTGGTGATGAGGCTTTGAGGAAAGCCCTTTCGGTTCGTCCGTACGGTGCCGCATGCTTGTGTGTTCTTTCTGTAAGGGTTTCGGAACAGGGGCAAACTTGTATAAAAATTGTCCACATACAAGTGGTAGCCTTTCTCCATGAGTGGGTTTAGGAGTTGCCAAACAATTTTCCCGCTGGTTCCTACGTAGTCTGGGGGAATTAGGGGGGTGTAGCTGGCTGTCCTTTCCTTCGTATACATTGAAGGCATACGTATACCCTGTGGCTCGGTCACACAATTTATAGAGCTTCACCCCATAGCGGGCCTTTTTGGTGGGAATAAATTGTTTTATGCCCAGCCTGCCAGAAAATGTTATAAGGGACTCATTCACGCATATGTGTTGGTCCGGGGTAAACAACTGGGGGAAATGTTTCGGAAAAATAATTAAGTAGTGGCCGAATTTATAAAGTTTATCAAAATTTGGGTCATTTCGGGGAGGGCACTGGGTATTGTCAGCAGTGTAGAAATCTCATGATAATTTGATTTCTGGACCTGGGCATTGTTGAGGAAAAGATGGGCGGGATGACCAATATGAACGTACTTGGTTTTTATGGTTTAGTCCCATACAGAATACAAGGCCCAAAAAATGTTTAAACTCCTCCACTGTTAGAATAGATAATAAAGTGTAGCGCTGCACTTTATTATCTATTTAGCCATATACTGTGATGGTTTGTGTGCCAGCCGCTCACTGTTCACTTATTTATTCATTTATTTATTTTTTGTATAGCGCAGTTGTTTTTCCTTTTATCCTCCACTGTTAGGGCTCTCCACTGGAAGGGACGGGCATAATAGGACGTTGGGTTACTGGATATAAATTGTTCTGCATAAAGGTTGCACTGGGAGACAATTGAGGCAAGCATGTCCTCAGTAAAAAAATAAATTGAAAAAGTAAATCGGGGCAAAATTTTCTGTGTCCACCTGGACTCCTGGCTGGGCAGTGAAAGGGGAAATGTTGGCTTCTCCTGAATTAGGAGGAAGCCACAAGGGGTTCTGAAGGGAATAGGGAAGGCTGGCATGGGACCTAACCCTTTGGGACTGAGGTGACACCCCACTGGTACGTGACCTTGCTTGCCGAGGTATTGCGGTGCTGGTGGATGGCACAGCGGTACTGGTGGATGGCACAGCGGTGCTGGTGGATGGCACTGCCTCCTTAGCAATACGCCTTCGTCTGGTGGGCGGACCCTCCTCCTCCTCTGAGGCTGTCACTGTTCCACTGCTAACTATCGGCTCGTAGTTAACGTCAGACTCGGTGTCTGAATTTGCGGAGGAATCCGAATCGGAGAGCTCCCCGTTGCTCCCGTCGGCCGCAAGAATTTCGGACGCCTCCTCGGCTGAAAATTATCTCTTAGCCATTGTTGGTGATGACACTGATACATGGCACTAGTGACGCTAATAAAAGGTGGCACTGATGACACTGACAGGTTGCACTGGCAGGTGGCACTGATGGCAGATTGCACTGGCAGGTGGCACTGATGAGAATGCACTGGCAGGGACTGTGGGCACTGTTTTAAACGTTTTTTTTTCCACTCACTGTAACTGATCTCTCTCTCTCTCTCCTCACACACTGTCTGTGTGTGAGGAGAGAAAGCCGGCGATGAGAGATGATCTCATATGTTTACATTTGAGATCATCTCTCATTGGACGGCGAGATCGAGTGCTGAATGGCCTCTGCGATTGGCCATTCAGCACGATCTGTGATTGGCTGTGTCCAAGGTACACGGCCAACACAGTTTTTTCCCGACGCGGGGACGCGTAGGGAGCCGGAAAAAAGGAGGTCCAAAGACGTCTACTCGGCACTTCAGGTCCGCGCTGCAGACATCTTTTGACGATAGCGCGGATCTGAAGTGGTTAAACAATTGTGCTGTCTTGCGACGTACCTATACAATTGATGTCCTTTTTTTCCTACAAATAGAGATTTCTATTGGTGGTATTTGATCACCTCTGCCGGTTTTTATTTTTTGCACTATAAACAAAAAAAGAGCGATAATTTAGGGAAAAAAACTATTTTCTACTTTCTGCTATAATACATATAAGACTGGGGCAAAGTTTCATCTTCCAACAGGACAAGGACCCCAAGCACACAGCCAAGGTAATGAAGGAGTGGCTACCGGAGAACTCTGTGAATGTCCTTGAGTGGCACAGCCAGAGTCCAGACTTAAATCCGATTGAACGGAGAGATCTGAAAATGTCTGGGCACCAACACTCCTCATCCAACCTGATGGAACATGAGAGGTCCTGCAAAGAAAAATGAGAGAAACTGCCCCAAAAAAAAGTGTGTGCCAAGCTTGTAGCATCATACTCAAAAAGACTTGGAGGTTGTAATTGGTATCAAAGGCACTTCAACAAAGTATTCTCAACCTTTGCTCAATACTATGTATATATTTTTTTTCGTTTTTAATAAATTTGCAAAGATTTCAAACTTCTTTCACGTTGTCATTATGGGGTTTTGTTTGTAGAAGTTTGAGGAAAGCAATTCATTTAATTCATTTTGGAATAAGGTTATAACATAACAAAATGTGGAAAAAATTAAGCGGTGTGAATACTTTCCAGATGCACTGTATGTCATGCTTGGTTGCTTTTTCATTGACCTCAAACACCACTTTATGTGCAAGCTAGTTTTAATATCGGATAAAATAAAAGATAATAATAATGCCATGTTCTAGAACAGTGGCATCTGACCTAAAAAGTGTATCCATTTTAATAACTATATACCGTATATACTCGAGTATAGGCCGAGGCAGCTAATTTTACCACAAAAAAAATGGGAAAACGTATTGATTCAAGTATAACCCTAAGGTGTCCATCTGCATGCCTCACTGTGCCCATGACTAGACTTACGTTTAACATGGGAGTATATAGAAGGGGTGCCCGGCTTTGAAAAAATTGGTGCTCCTCAGCCGGACAGTAAACTTTGCACACTTCAAGAATTGAATACCTCTGAGTAGGTGGGATTTTCTAGGCAACAAAAATTGTAAGTGACAACTGAGGTCATAAAAAATACTACATTTATTACAAAATGATTAACATACTAAATGTCACAGTAACAAAATACAATATAAAAACATCGTTCTAGAAAAGTACTGTATTTTGTTATTGTGACATTTAGTATGTTAATCATTTTGTAATAAATTTAGTATTTTTTATGACCTCAGTTGTCACTTACAATTTTTGTTGCCCCGAAAATCCCACCTACTCAGAGGTATTCAATTATTTTATTGATAAGGGGGTGATGGCAACGTCATGCCTCTACACATGAGCCAATCTTTTGCAACTTTGCACACTTCTAGAGGAGAACTGGGGGTACATGTGTATCAAGTTTCGGGTCCAGAGGACCTACAGCGGGCCGGTACCGGGTCCCCAAAGTTACCAGAGAAATTACCATTTAACATTGGAGTCTATGGAAGGGGTGCCCGACTTTGAAAAATCGGTGCTCCTTGGCACACTTGTAGAGGAAGAGTGGAGCTATACGTGTGCCAAGTGGTGAAAAACTCAGCTTGTACTCGAGTATATATGGTATGTGTATATATATATATATATATATATATATATATTATATATATACACACATACACTGTATCTCACAAAAGTGAGTACACCCCTCAAATTTTTGTAAATATTTTATTATATCTTTTCATGACAATACTGAAGAAATAACACTTTTTTCTACAATATAAAGTAGTGAGTGTACAGCTTGTATAACAGTGTAAATTTGCTGTCCCCTCAAAATAACTCACACAGCCATTAATTTCCAAACTTCTGGCAACAAAAGTGAAAATGTCCAAATTAGGACCAATTAGCCATTTTCCCTTTCCCGGTGTCATGCGACTCATTAGTGTTACAAGGTCTGTGGGGTGAAATTTGCTGTTATCACTCTCACTCTCTCATATGGGTCACTGGAAGTTCAACATGGCACCTCATGGCAAAGACCTCTCTGAGGATCTGAAAAAAAAAAAAAAAAAAGAATTGTTGCTCTACATAAAGATGGCCTAGGCTATAAGTAGATTGCCAAGACCCTGAAAGTGAGCTGAAGTACGATGGCCAGGACCATACTGCGGTTTAACAGGACAGGTTACACTCAGAACAGGCCTCGCCATGGTCAACCAAAGAAGTTAAGTGCATGTCATCAGCATCATATCCAGAGGTTGTCTTTGGGAAATAGATGTATGAAGGCTGCCAGAGGTTGAAGGGGTGGGGGGTCAGCCTGTCAGTCAGCACATTACACCTACACTACATCAAATTGGCCTCTTCTAAAGATGATGCACAAGAAAGTCTTCAGCAAACTGTATGCAGGCTAAGGACATGGAATACTGAGACCATGTCCTGTGGTCTGATGAGACCAAGATAAACGTATTTGGTTAAGATGGTGTCAAGCGTGTGTGGCGGCAACCAGGTGTAGAGTACAAAGACAAGTGTGTCTTGCCTACAGTCAAGCATGGTGGTGAGAGTGTCATGGTCTGGGGCTGCATGAGTTGAGGAGGGCTGCAAGACTCTGGAAGATACTTTTTAATTGAATTTTACCATCTTTTAAACATCTTCCAAAAATACCGGAGCGCAGGAGATTTGTCTTTGGCTGCATGAGTGCTGCCAGCACTGGGGAGCTACAAATCATTGAGGGAACAATGAATCCCAACATGTACTGTGACATACTAAAGCAGACTATGATCCACTCCCTTTGGAGACTGGGCCGCAGGGCAGTAGTCCAACATGGTCAAAGGGTATGGCAGGAATCAGAAAAAAATATTCTAAGATAAATATGGCACCAACATCCCTATAGTACTAGAAGCATAAATTGGATTGGAGATGTGGGACTTTGAGGCGCACCATATATAAAATCACTTTAAATTTGGTATAAAGATATAGAAAATTGTTTATTTAAGAAATAACATAAAAGTATGCAAAACAGTGTATTCATCAGCAAGTGGTAACTTTTATTGCCGCGTATTCTCAGGCTGATCTGATGCCGTGGCCTTAGATCCCCACATGGACACCCAAGGGTGTCCATTAGGTTTCTGTTATACACCCTCCCCTGTTTTGGGGTGGGTGGATATTTCCCGATGTACGCCTACACTGAGGTGCCTCTGTGTCATAGCTTCCTTGAGACATTAAGAGCGGTTTCCAGCACTGTGGGCGTGTTTTGGGGGGAGAGGACATTTGTTTCCTCCCTCCTACATGCCCACAAACCATTTTCATCCTTGGCACTGGACCTGCGTTCTGGAAGCTCTTCGCGACCTCCAATTTCCGGGTATTAGTCCCCGACACGCGGACACTCCTTTTTTGGCATCCGCTTTGCATCATACACCGCATATTTAACGCAATGGGGAGTGATACAAAATGTCCACATGGTAGAAGCCATGTTAGGACCGTTGGGAGCCTGTGAGGAGTTCGGACTTAGCAGCAGGTAGACTTTGGCCCAGATGGGATAGAACCCTTAATACTATTATGCAGAGATTTATACCTCCTTTTTGTCTTAACATATGGACAGGTGGTAAACTTTGCGCTTAGGGGACTTAATCCTTCACAGTTATCACATCCCCTCTTTTGTGTTTCCCTCTGCTCCCTGCCACCGTAATACCATCACGCTAGTGTGAGGGCTGATTCAGGTGAGGTTTTGTGCAAATAGCATGTGCTTTGCACTATTGCATTAATAATCATACATTATTCTAACTTATAAATTTACGATATTTTTTAGATTTTTCTGTTCCCCTGACATACCAATTCCTTTAGGCTGCTACCTACATTGGTCTGTCCAAGTCTCCCAATATTATTAGCAATCAAACAGTTGGGTTATAGGCGAGTAAGGTTTAAAGAGGATTCCAGTGGCTACTTGTGACAGTCTGGTGAACTCCATGCCCAAGAGGTTTAAATGGGTGTTCCAGCCTTTTTTTACGTTTATTAAAAGTCAGCAGCTACAAAAAGTGTAGCTGCTGGCTTTTAATAAGCAGACACTTACCTGCTCCACGCTTCCAGCGACGCGCTGGCCGGGGCTCCGCTCCTCGCCCCCCCTCTCCGGCCGGCGTCTCCATTCCTAGTGTGGGCACCCGGCAGTGACGGCTTTCGGCTTCACGGCCGGGCACCCACTGCGCGAGCGGCGCAGCGCCGTCCGATTGGACAGGTGCTGCAATAAGGCGATTAAGCTAATCGTCTTACCAGCCCCTCGGTAGAAGGAGGAAGTGGGACAGGAAGTCCCATTCCTCCTGACCCCCCCCCCAAAAAAATTACATACCAAATGTGGCATGTAAGGGGGGAAGGAGTGGATTAAGCGGAAGTTCCATTTTTAGGTGGAACTCCACTTTAAGGCAGTGCTGGAAAATAATGGTGGCCACACAAAATAGACACTTTGGGCTTAATTTGGACATTTTCGCTTAGGGGGTGTACTCACTTTTGTTGCCAGCGGTTTAGGCTACTTTCACACTTGGGCGTTGTGCCATTTGAGGTAAAGCGCCGTCATTCTCAAAGATGCGGCTGGCAGGACTTTGAGCATTCTGCCAGCACACCGCTCCAGTGTGGAGGCCCTCTGGCTTTTACACTGGAGAGACTCTTTCAGAGTGCTTTGCAGGCACAATTTTTAGCGATATAGCACCTGCAAAGCGCCTCAGTGTGAAAGTAGCCTTAGGCCGCGTACACACGGTCGAACATGTCCGCTGAAACTGGTCCGCGGACATGTCCGACCGTGTGTACAGACTAGCGGACAGGTTTCCAGCGGACAAAAGTTTCTTAGCAAGCTAAGAAACTTGTCCGCTGGAAACATGTCCGTCGGACATGTCCGATGGTTAGTACACCTAATCGGACATGTCCGCTGGTTATGACGTGTAACCAGCGTCCCGAAATCCCGCGCATGCGTCGAATTGATTCAACGCATGCGTGGAAGCATTGCACTTCCGTGTTTGAGAACGTTGGTGTCTTCTACGTCACCGCATTCTCTGTCCGCAGGGATTTTGATCTGATGGTGTGTACACACATCAGACCAAAAGCTCCCAGGAGACATGTCCAATGAAAACGGTCCGCGGACCGGTTTCATCGGACATGTCTCCTCGTGTGTACGAGGCCTTAGACATTAATGGCTGTGTGGAGTTATTATGAAGGGGACAGCAAATGTACACTGTTATACAAGCTGTACACTCATTACTTTACATTGGAGCAAAGTGTCATGGTTTTTTTTTTCTGAAGCTCCATCCTTAGAGGCCTCTCCTGCATACTACACCAGCCTGCATGAAAACAATGTATTGCCACAGAAAAAGTGCACAGGTTTCTGGGAAGTGGTGTTCAGTTGACAAGATGTACCACAATTGAAGGCGAGATTTCCCACAGCGATCAGGGTGGGTGTGACAGAGAAGTTTGTCACCCGTAGAACATAGGAATATAACTCCACTGCTACAATGTTCTCTTTAGTGTTTATTTACCAGCAGAAAAAAAAATGTGTTGCCGATTTGGTGAGCACGGAGAAACCTGGCCGACAGGCTGTAAATAATGTTAGCAGACAACAAAGAAAATAAAAAAATAAAATCGCAAACTTCAAACAAACATAGTTCAATATAAAACACAATTAGAGCCGGTTCACACACTATCGACCTGGGATCCGACTTGAAGTTGCCCCAAGTCGTGTGGTTGAGAAAATCAATGGAAGTGAATGGAGCCGTCTTAATGTACACTACTGAAGTCACTCCGACTTCAGAAAAGGTTCCTGTACTACTTCAATCCGACTTGCAGGCAACTTGTACCCATTGATTTCAATGGCAGTTGCCTCAGAAGTCTGACCACTGTCTCAACTGAAGCACCAATACAGGAAGATAACATACATTTCTCAGGCAAACCCCTCCCTCCCACAGAGCCGATTGTTGTTTGTTTGGCCACTGGAAAGGCTCCTGTCCTGGAGGCGACTTGAAGTTGCCTGATGATTCATACTCGAGTCGTGTTGCCCCTGTGAGAACCAGCTTGCTGTAATATTGGGAGGAGGTTCCTAAATACTTTAAAAGTCTATCAGATGTTACTAATTCTATTAGGGGCCCACACTCAGTGTAAATAAATACATCTTATAAGGCAGTTTGATGCCCTGTGCATTATTCTTTGTTTTTGCTTAGGGAAAGGTGATGAACCGTTCAATCAAACATGGGGAACATAGATGTGGTTTCCATGATGGAATGAGCATGAGACTCCAGCCCTGCAAGGCAAACCCTATTTTGCTATAGTATAAGCACAGGCCGTTTCTACAAGTCAAGGTACACCGACACCTTTTTTGCAATATTGGTCTACCAAGACTTTTGCAGCATGTGTATAAAAACCCCTTTCACGCTTTAGGTGCAATCCTACCCATGGCAGTACATTCTAGAACATAATATACAGAAGAAATATGCATTTCCTTTGATCGGCTTATGTGTGCATATAGTTATGAGCCCAAACTATTGAGCAAGTGCACTATATGAAAAATTGAAGTCCACATTAATACACAATAAAAAAAAATGTTTTTTAAACTAGCAAACTGCTCCAACGTTTTAAACTCCTGGGAGTGCAGGAGCAGATTAGGGACAAGACGTCCATTCGGGAGATTGTGGAGAGCTTGCAGTCCATAGTGTTACAATCACCTCATCTTTTGCCCATCCCCTGTAATATAGTACACGATGAAATGTGATGCCCATAAATAGAAAAGGACAAAGACAGGTTTACAGATAGTTGGTTACTGGGAAGAAGATTTTTTTTTCCACATTACAAAATCTTCATGTTTCTAGCGTCTCTTCATTTGCCCCGCAAGTGTCCACAACACATATTAGACAGCTGGTCACAGGAAAGGCTCGCACTTTGGAGTTGGCGAGCCACTTGTCCGTCTCTGTGTTGTACTCTAGTATATGTCCCAAACGACCCACTCCCTGGAAACCAGCCAGTACATAAATGAGTAGACTGCTGCACATTTCACCGTTACCCCTGTCCAAGGCATTGGAGACACCATCTTCCATTCGTTAAGTTTGATATCGTAATATTTAACGCTGTCCAGGCCACCTAAAAAAATATCGAAAATTTGGGCACCGCAGGTAAAAATTTGTATTAATGTGCATAACGAAGCCAAGGAAAGATGGAAAAATATCTAAGGCATTAAATTACAGATTAGACATTCTTATATGTCAAAAAAAGTTAGATTTATTTCCATCATTTACACTTTCAAAATTACAGAAAACAAAAAAATGTCATCTTCAAAAGTTTGAGCACCCTGCAGAATTTATAGCATGCACTGCCCCCTTTGCAAAGCTGAGACCTGCCAGTGTCATGGATTGTTCTCAATCATCGTCTGGGAAGACCAGGTGATGTCAATCTCAAAGGTTTTAAATGCCCAGACTCATCTGACCTTGCCCCAACAATCAGCACCATGGGTTCTTCTAAGCAGTTGTCTAGAAAACTGAAAATAGTTGACGCTCACAAAGCTGGAGAAGGCTATAAGAAGATAGCAAAGCGTTTTCAGATGTCAATATCCTCTGTTTGGAATGTAATTAAGAAATGGCAGTCATCGGGAACAGTGGAAGTTAAAGCAAGATCTGGAAGACCAAGCAAAATATCAAACAACAGCTCGCAGGATTGTGAGAAAAGCAATTCAAAACCCACGTTTGACTGCACGATCCCTCCAGAAAGATCTGGCAGACACTGGAGTTGTGGTACACTATTCCACTATAAAGAGATACTTGTACAAATATGGTCTTTATAGAAGAGTCAACAGAAGAAAACCTCTTCTACGTCCTCAACACAAAAATCAGTGTTTGAACTTTGCAAATGAACATATAGACAAGCCTGATGCATTTTGGAAACAAGTTCTGTGGACCGATGAGGTTAAAATAACTTTTTGGCCGGAATGAGCAAAGATACATTTGGAGAAGAAAGGGCACAGAATTTAATGAAAAGAACCTCTCTCCAACTGTTAAGCTTCGGGGTGGATCAATCATGCTTTGGGGTTGTATTGCAGCCAGTAGCACAGGGAACATTTCACGAGTAGAAGGAAAAATGGATTCAAGCAAATTTTGGATGGCAACTTGATGCCATCTGTGAAAAAGCTGAAGTTAAAGAGAGGATGGCTTCTACAAATGGATAATGATCCTAAACACACCTCAAAATCCACGGGGGATTACATCAAGAGGCATAAACTGAAGGTTTTGCCATGGCCTTCACAATCTCCTGACCTCAACATAATTGAAAATCTATGGATAGACCTTAAAAGAGCAGTGCGTGAGCAAGGCCTAGCCGCACTGTCTGGGACTATGGACGCAGGCAGCACGGCTCAGGTGAGCTCCCATAGGAAGAATTTTCCTATGGGGGGCCACCGAGAAAAGGAAGAGCCAAGAATGCCAGCAGGGGACCCCTGAAGAGGAGGTTTGGGGACGCTCTGTGCCAAACCATTGCAAGAATAAGATGTTTTTTTTTTTAAATAAAAATATTTGATTTAACCACTTCCCACCCAAGGTACATCATATGACGTCCTGCACTCTGAGTGGAAATATCTGAATGATGCCTGTAGGAGCAGGAGCCAACGGTCACGGCACGGCTACTGAAGAAATGGCACCAGCGGCCTGTTTCTTCAGTGCGCATGCCCCAATGACGTCGGCAGCAGCGCATACACTGAATATCTCCTAACCAGTACAAGTTCAGGAGGTTTTCACAGTACCTACAGGTTAGCCTTGGTAAAAGTGGTGTAACAGAGTTTACAACCACTTTAACTAGCTTTTTACATAAATACCCTAGTGTGAATATGTTGGCACTATAATAGGAGGAAAATATACAAAACGTAAAGGTGAACTCTAGCCTTAGAGCCGGTTCACACTGGGGCGACTCGTCAGGCCACTCAGTCGCCTGACAAGTCACGTCCCATTCTATTCACCAGAACCGTTCTAATAGGAGCGACGCAAGTCGCTCCGACTTAGAAAAAGGTTCTTGTACGACTTTGGGGGCGACTTGCATTGACTTCTATACAGAAGTCATTTTGCAAGTCGCCTCTGAAAACATCTTCAGGACGCCTCCAAAGTCGTGCCGCCTCAGTGTGAACCGGCCCTTAGAAACACATTATGTTATACCTGTATCTAGGGTTTAACATGTTGCCAAGCCCCCCCCCCCCCCAAAAAAAACAGCTTGCCAAGAGTAATTTTTCTCATAGCAGCTGTAGCTTTTGAAATTGGGACGGCTGTGCTGGGTTCTGCCCACATCCACATTTATTTACAGAGATCCAACAGACTTGTAGTTCTCAGTTTGCGGTGATCAGCGCACTCGTGGTTTACCGACACTTCCTCCAGCTCTCAACATGAAAGTCTATACAGACAGAGAGCTGGGAGGAACAGTTTGCTGAAGCCTGACATTGAACTTGCAATCCACTGATCATGGGTATAATGCTTTGCAGGCTTCTGTGGGAAAAATAAATTAATCATAAATTCATATTTGCACATTTTTTTTTAAAAGCGAACTTAGCCTAGCACCAGATATTTTTTCCATAAAAAAAAATAAACTCAACTTGATGTTAAAAACTTCACCCTAAGATTTAAAAAAAAAAAAAAACAACAAAAACGAAATTCAAATTTCTGAAAGTATGTTTAATATATAAAATGAACTGCAAACACCTCAACAGGCTGTGGAGGTGGTTGATGCTTAGGAAAATGTAGAAGCCGAAACTGCCTTTGCGTTGTTGAAGCCAGATGATGCTCCATCAGAAGCCGTCGTTCCTGCAAAAGCGAATGAAGCTGCGGATCCTGTCACTGCATTGCTAAAACCGATTGCTGGTTTGTTGGCAAATCCTGAAGCAGTGGGAAAACTGGAAATGGGCCCTGCGCCAAGTGCCTGAGAATCCGGCTTGAAGCTGAAACTACTGGCAGACTGAGGTGCACTGCAGTAATAAGAGATTACTGTTAAATCAGTGTGAGGCAGTAAAACCGTGGATTTTGCTGCCTGCTCTTACTGCCCCCTGGATGCACATCTGAATGAGCTCTTAGAAAACATTCGTACAGACAGGCTATCATGGATTACAGCACTTGGTTAGTTTAATAAAGACAAACTGAAGTTGAACACAAATTGCTAGAGGGTAGTTTATGGGTAGAAGAGACTATGCTGTGCTGCTTTCACTTTGTTTTTTTAGAAAGTTTTTTTTTTTTTTTTTAATTGCACACCGACTATTTCACACGTTCAGCATACATGTCTGGAATCTGTAAGATGTCCCATTTGGCAGGACAATGTAGTTCCAGCACACGTGTGTAGAAGTTACATTATCAGTAGCTGCCCACTTGCTGAAGGAGGAAGATGGTGGTCCAGAAGTATATTTCCAAGAGCATGGCAGCCATTGCAACAGAGTGCCAATGAGGAGCACAGAATGGTCATTGCTGGAAGAGGGTAAGCTTGGAGGCAAGTGGGCCATAATGTGCAAGATGCTGTGTATGCTTGCACATTATCACAAGTGCTTCCAACTACAGCCAAAATCCAGCAGGGTTAGAAAGCTTAAAGTGATACTAAAGTCAAATTATTTTCTTTAAAAATAACAAACACATCATACCTACCTGCTCTATGCAGTGGTTTTGCACAACAAAAAAAACGAAATTCAAATTTCTGAAAGTATGTTTAATATATAAAATGAACTGCAAACACCTCAACAGGCTTGCTTTGCTATCCCCTCTTTAAAAGATCTGCAGGCGGAGGGCATAGGGCAATGTTCCCTAGTGAAAACCTCTTGGATTCAAACTAAGAGTTCTTTGTCAGAGAGTTCAGACCGTGGTGTAAAAACGGGATTTGTACTGCTGGCTTCTGATGTTGAGCTCACACTTGGTGGACGGCTTACTGACACACCTGATGCTTGCCCAAATATTGAGGTAGTGGCAGAGCTGGCAGCACCTGATTTGAATAGATCGGACACAGCACTTGTTTTTGCCCCAAATCCTGATGTTACTGTATTGGCAGCAAGACCGCCAAAGCCAGAAGTACTTGGACCACCTGCAAAGCCTGATGTGGCACTTTGCCCAAAACCAGAAGACGCTGTTGTCACCCCAAAGCCTGATGTAGTACTCTGCCCAAAACCAGAAGCCGCTGTTCCCCCAAAGCCTGATGTAGTACTCTGCCCAAAACCAGAAGCCGCTGTTCCCCCAAAGCCTGATGTAGTACTCTGCCCAAAACTAGAAGCCGCTGTTGTCTCCCCAAAGCCCGATGTGGTACTTTGTGCAAAACCAAAAGCCGCTGTTGTCCCTCCAAAGGCCCCTGTGGCGGGAGAAGATGTACTTGCAGGCAGAGCAGTTGTGGCTGCCCCAAACCCAGAAAAAGCAGATGCTCCAGCACCTGATGAGGTGGTGGATGCGAAGGAAAATGTAGAAGCCGAAACTGCCTTTGCGTTGTTGAAGCCAGATGATGCTGCATCAGAAGCCGTCGTTCCTGCAAAAGCGAATGAAGCTGCGGATCCTGTCACTGCATTGCTAAAACCGATTGCTGGTTTGTTGGCAAATCCTGAAGCAGTGGGAAAACTGGAAATGGGCCCTGCATTAGGTGCCTGAGAATCCGGCTTGAAGCTGAAACTACTGGCAGACTGAGGTGCACTGCTGGCGGAAGAGCCTGCAAAATAAGAGATTGTTGTTAAATCAGTGTGAGGCAGTAAAACCGTGGATCAGCTTCCTGCTTTTACCGCCCCCTAGATGCACATCTGAATGAGCTCTTAGAAAACATTCGTACAGACAGGCTATCATGGATTACAGCACTTGGTTAGTTTATTAAAGAGAAACTGAAGTTGAACACAAATTGCTTTATGGGTAGAAGAGACTATGCTATGCTGCTTTCACTTTGTTTTTTTTAGCAAGTTTTTTTTTTTTTCAATGCACACCGACTATTGCACACGTTCAGCATACATGCCTGGAATCTGTAAGATGTCCCATTTGGCAGGACAATGTAGTTCCAGCACACGTGTGTAGAAGTTACATTATCAGTAGCTGCCCACTTGCTGAAGGAGGAAGATGGTGGTCCAGAAAAATATTTCCAAAAGCATGACAGCCATTGCAACAGAGTGCCAATGAGGAGCACAGAATGGTCATTGCTGGAAGAGGGTAAACTTGGAGGCAAGTGGGCCATAATGTGCAAGATGCTGTGTATGCTTGCACATTATCACAAGTGCTTCCAACTACAGCCAAAATCCAGCAGGGTTAGAAAGCTTAAAGTGATACTAAAGTCAATTTTTTTTTCTTTAAAAATAACAAACACATACTTACCTGCTCTATGCAGTGGTTTTGCACTTAGCAGCCCAGATCCTCCTCTTCTTGGGTCCCTCTTTGGTGCTCCTGGCCCCTCACTCCTGTCGAGTGCCCCCACAGCAAGCGGCTTGCTATAGGGGCGCTGGAGCCGAGTCACAGCTCAGTATGTCCATTCAGACATGGAGTCACGGTTCGGCCCCACCCCCCTCTTGATTGGCTAACTGACTTCGATTGACAGCAGCGGGAGCTAATGGCACCGCTGCTGTGCCTCAGCCAATCAGGAGGAGAGTCCTGGAATGCCGAGGCACTTGTGCACATCACTGGATCACATCAGCAAGTAGAAACAGTCTATCAAAAGCTGGTGCAAAAACAGTCGGCTCACCTCCAGTCCACTCATTTGAAAGCTTCCAAAGTTCTTTCACACAGGTGTTGAAATTAGGTGATTGTGTCGCATTTTTATTGCTTCCCAAACGCCTATTAATTGTTACAATAGGGAGCAGATAAAGGTGTTCACATTGCTGTGAGGCAAAAATAACGCTGCCTGCAGAGTTTGGCAGGCAGGCATTGACACATTTCAACTGCCTCCATTTACTTCTATTGAAACGCACCACAACTTCACTATAAACACGCTTATGGCATTTACAGTGCAGTTGAAAAGGGTCAAAAGGTGCCAATTTCCCATTTTGGCCTTAAAAAACAAAACAAAAAAAAAAACGACTCACAGGGCATCTGATAAGTGTGGCCTGACGCAACATGAAAGCCTGCACAAAACATCCTATATGCTCATTAACACTATAGGTGCGTTAATGTACTTTTAGGCCCGCTTTAAAATGTAATACAAGTGTAAAAGAGCCCTTCGAGGTCCCACAGTGGAGATTACCACAGTTCAGCAAGCGTGTCTGTGCCACAAGCTAGCCCACGTGGCTCACTCAGCAGTGTTCTGCTCTCTCCCTCACAGACAGGTGCCAGCTGTTTCTTCTTCCCTTTTCTGGACTTGAATGCAGTGGTCTTCCAAACCAAAGTCTCCATAATCAGGGTTTGAAGATTTTTCCCTCCCAAAACCCTTCAAAGTCACTAATGTGGACTTACCAATCCAGAGTGTTTTAAAAAAAGGAGGTACTATCTTCTCCAGCCAGACTACCCCAGAACCCCTCACCATGCATGAGTGAGAACCCGATTACTCAACAATGTCTTCAAACTGTCCCCCTTAAAAAGGAACCACAGCCCAAATATTGGGGAAATATTGGTAAAAAGATGAGGGATGGACAGCCGCACTCCAAACCAAACAGGTTGTCTTTATTCAAATCAACAGCAAGAACACAGCAGATCACAGCAATAGGAACAGGAGAATACCGACGTTTCGCACTGGCTTCAGTGCTTATTCATGGCCATGAATAAGCACTGAAGCCAGTGCGAAACGTCGGTATTCTCCTGTTCCTATTGCTGTGATCTGCTGTGTTCTTGCTGTTGATTTGAATAAAGACAACCTGTTTGGTTTGGAGTGCGGCTGTCCATCCCTCATCTTTTTACCAATATTTGCCTTAGTGCATTGCCTGCACCCTTGGAGTCCTATATTTTTGAAACGACCCTACAATAGACCTACCTTGAGCGGTGATCTTCTCTCTCATTGGGGAAATATTCCTGCTGTCCAGGACCCATCCTGGGCATTCTGTGCAAATTTAAAGGTTGGTTTGTTCAGTTAAGGGCCAGAGATTAGCTTGCACTTAAGGATAGATTAGTGAATTTGACTGAAACCTTTTGCACTGAAGGACTAATTTTACTGTGAAATAGTCAATATTTCAGGGGTTTATAATTTCCAAAGATAATTGGAACAGGGTGTTTCTGCATCTAAACCACCATGGCTGTTTAATGAAGCTAAAAACTAAATGGAGTTAAAACTATGGAAATAATGGTGCCATATGCTGATGAGTTTTATCCATCTGATACAGTAATCATGTCTGTGCTGGCCTACTGGTGTTCCCTTTATTGCATCGGTAATCAGTGTGAACAGTATCCATATATGAAAATGTATGACTTGCATACCTTCATTGGAAACTTACTTGTAGTGGAAAAGCTAGAGTTTTGTTGTCCTCCAAACATAGGAGCTGAGCTAACTGCAGGCTTGGTGAGCTCATTGATCTGAGGAACAATAGACAAAAAAAAAAAAAATTATATTTATGTATATATGTGTATGTATATATATATATTAATAATAAGCACAACAGCAAATGTATGGGACAGCAGATGGGAAATAAAACCCTAAACCTTAATTAAATAAAAAGACAGCAGACAATTGTTGGATGTTAAACTTACATTTATTGAGATCTAAACCTAAGTTAACCGAATAACTCCTGTGCTGAGCTCCGGGATGTTCCCAATAAACGAACGAATGTCCGATGATCCAAATAACTCGAAAATTCCCTGAAAGGAATCAAAAAGAGTGATTAGGGCGAACATATAACAAGTAACTATTTTATTTCCATCTACCCATCTTCTTTATTTTATTAACATCTAGACCTAACCTCTGTAGCTGCACCAATTCTGAATGAATGGGACATAAGCTGTGCGTGACCTAAATTCAAAAACTTTAAACATTTTTTAAACACACTTGTAAACTGATATTTTTGCCAACCTGGCAAACCTGACTCATGTAAGAAAAATTTTGAATTTCCTGAAGGTCTAACCAAATAGTACTTTACTAACAGGACTGGACAAATGGTAGAATTATCCCAAGCGTCCAAATGTAACCAATTACCTCTACCCAATTGATCTGTTTTAGACTTGCCAATTAAAATCTTAATAGACCTATCTGAGATAATGACATCAGATGCCTTAATAGAAATTAGCTCCGAAACTAAGCGCCGCAAAAAACATGATAGAAAAAAAAGCTTGAAAAAGAACAGATTCAAAAACCGAAAAACAAACTTTATCCATAACTAATGCAAATATCACCCAAAACCTTTGGCGTTATGGGTTTACGAGAATCAGCTGAGAAGTTATTTATTTTATAACGCTTCAAAGCCTGTTTGACTGAAAAGTATTGCATAAATGAGGGTAGATTATTCATTTTAAGAAAAAACGAGATTCCGGACAGTCTTCTGCACATAAGACCAGGAATACTGTTTTGCAAATAAAAAAACTCAGAAAACGTAAAGCTAAGCCTTCAGAAAAGGAAAAAAACTGGCTCTCGTATTTAAAGTTTCTTGAATTTAATCCAACAACCAGGCTGATTGATATCCTGCCCAGGTTGAGGGTGCTACAGAATTCGATATATATTCAGATATGGGCCTTACACCAGGTTCCATAAATTGGGTGGACATGGCAATCCCACACGGTTCGCCTCCGGGAATAACTGGAAAAAAACGATCCATCTGCAGACGAGATAATGAATCCGCCAAATCATTGTCCTTTCCTGCTACATGAATAGCTTTCAGCCAAATATTCAGGCTCAAACATTTAAAAACCATGGCCCAGATCCACAAAGAACTTACGCCGGTGTATCTATTGATACGCCGCATAAGTTCTACGATGCCCCGTCGTATCTTTGTTTTGTATCCACAAAACAAGATACGACTGAATGTGGGCTTGATCCGACTGACGTACGTCTTAGTACGCCGTCGGATCTTAGGTGCATATTTACGCTGGCCGCTAGGTGGCGCTTCCGTTGATTTCCGCGTAGACTATGCAAATTAGCTAGATACGGTGATCCTCAAAACGTACCTCCGCCCGGCGAATTTTTTTACGTAAGGCTTTTTTCGGCGTAACGTTACCCCTCATAAAGCAAGGGTAAGTCATGTTCGGTATTGACGTCGGAAATGTTCGGTATTGACGTCGGAAACGTACGAACAGCGTCGTGTTTTACGTCGTTTGCGTAAGTCGTCCGTGAATGGGGCTGTACGTAATTTACGTTCACGTCGAAAGCATTGACTATTTGCGACGTGATTTCGAGCATGCGCACTGGGATACCCCCACAGACGGCGCATGCGCCGTTAAAAAAACATCATTTACGTGGGGTCAAGATGAATTAACATAAAACACGCCCACATCTTAGTCATTTGAATTGCGCGCCCTTACGCCGACACATTTACACTACGCCGCCCTAACTTACGGCGCAAATTCTTTGTGGATACGGAAACTACGCTCTAAGTTACGGCGGCGTAGTGTATCCGAGATACGCTACGCCTGCCTAAAGATAGGCAGATCTTTGTGGATCTGGGCCCATATGTCTTAAAAGGACAATGACCGGCGGAGACTTAGATGTTAAACAATTGATGGTATACACAACACCCTTATTATCTGTTCTCACTAAAATCCTCATGCTTTTGAAAAAGGATCTCCAAATCTCAAGGGCTATAATGATGGGAAATAATTCCAATACAACTATGTTTTTTAAATAACCCTTTACCTTAAAACCAGGGGGCCAAAGATCCGCACACCAATGGGTCTGTCAAATTGCAGCGAAAGCCAGAGAGCCTGCAGAGTCAGTAAAAAGAAAAAAGTCTTTGTCTAGAATGAAATCCTCCTGCCACATGGCTCGACCATTAACATGAGAAAGAAACTGAAGCCATACCAAAAGGTCTTCCCTCATGTCATGTGACATACGAACATGAGAGAAGGGGGATTTCAGTCCAGAAATTGAGAGGTATAGTCTTCTGGAAAAAACATTCCCCACTGGCATAATCCTAGTAGCAAACGCTAAAATACCTAACAGGGACTGCATCTCTTTTAATAGAACCTGTTTTTCTATGAATTAGTGACAGCAGTAAATGTTTGAGTTTTTCAATCTTAGAATCTGGAAGCCTAAATTCCATCAACTCGGTATCAATAGTGATACCAAGAAATTCTAAGAAAGTGGATGGCCAGACCGTTTTTTCAAAAGCTATAGGAACACCAAAATTAGCACAGATTTTAAAAAATATATCTAACAACTTTGAGCAATCAGAAGAATCGGGAGGGCCTAAAAATAAAAAATCATCTAGGTAATGAATTAAAAATTCTGACCCAGATTCAAAACTTACCGACCACTCTAAAAAGGAAGAAAGGGATTTGAAATAAAAACAAGACGGAGCAACCCATAGGAAAACATTTATCGAAATAAAAATAGCCATTAAAGAAAAAACCTAGGGAATTAAAGCATAAAGGGTTAATTGGAAGGAGGCGGAAAGCTGACTTAATGTCAGCTTTCACCATCAGAGAGCCCTTTCCCAGACATCTTAATTTTATTAAGGCATCCTCAAATGAGGCATAAGAGACTGAAGACAGGCTTTCTTCAATTTGATCATTGAGAGATTCCCCCTTTGGAAAGGATAAATGATGTATTAATCTAAAGGAGTCTTTCTTTTTTGGGGACAATACCTAAAATTACTAAAAGGAGGAGAAGAAAATGGACCTTCCACTCTTCCTTCTAGAATTTCTAAATTCATTTTGGCTAAGACTATCAGGAAAATTACGAACTGATTTGAGATTAACTAACATACATCCCTGTCCAGAGAACACTGGAAGCATAAAACCATCCCCAAAACCTTCAATGAGGAGCTGAGCTTTCAACTGATCTGGGTAGAGCCTGAGCCATGGGAGCATATTTTGAAGTGTCACTGGTGTTACTGCCTTTGGAAAAGTTCCCCGGCTGTTGGTTTGCCGCGGACATTTTCTTAAAGCATTTGGTGACCGAATGAGTGCCGGCGCAGAAGGCACACTCATGTCTATACTTACATGAGTTTGGCCATCTGCACTGGCTGTCGTTGAAATTAAAACAGATTCCCTTTTTATAACCGGAATTGCTCGCAAATTGTGTACTAGTGCTTGGTTTGCTATAAACTGGTCTTTGGGGAAGAAAAAAATTCAGCCAAAGACCTACATCCTTAACACCCCATTTCAAGGAAGGATGCACTGATAATTTTTGATGAAAAGCTTTGTCATAGCTATACCAAGCGACACCTCTGAAATTTCTAAATGCCTCAAAAATAATATCCAGATGCTGAAATAAGCCAGTGCTTTTTTCAGGACATTTTTCACATAAAGTACCTGAAAAAATACAAAAGGCATGCAACCAATTGTTAAAAGATTTCTGGACAGGCCTACATCTTTCATCCTCATCTTTTTTATCCGCTTTGTTAATAAAATCTTTCGCAGACGGGAGCAAGGATAACATATCAACAAATTCCCCCCGCCAAATCTTTTCTTTAACCACTTAAGGACCGCCTCATGTACATATACGTCAGCAGAATGGCACAGGCAGGCACATCCACGTATATATACACGTCCTCTGCTTGACGTGGGTCGGGGGTCCGATCGGGACCCCCCCCCGTACATGCGGCGGTCCCCGTGGCTTCAGGAGCGATCCGGGACGACGGCGCGGCTATTCGTTTATAGCCGCTCCGTCGCGATCGCTCCCCGGAACTGAAGAACGGGGAGAGCCGTGTGTAAACACGGCTTCTCCGTGCTTCACTGTGTCGGCGCATCGATCGCGTCATTCCCTTTATAGGGAAGACACGATCGATGACGTCATTCCTACAGTCACACCCCCTTACACTAGTAAACACATACACAGTGATCCCTAAATGTTACAGCGCCCCCTGTGTTTAACTCCCAAACTGCAACTGTCATTTTCACAATAAACAATGCAATTTAAATGCATTTTTTGCTGTGAAAATGACAATTGTTCCAAAAATGTGTCAAAATTGTCCGAAGTGTCCGCCATAATGTCGCAGTCACGAAAAAAATCGCTGATCGCCGCCATTAGTAGTAAAAAAATAAAAATAAATAAAAATGCAAAAAAACTATCCCCTATTTTGTAAACACTAAAAATTTTGCGCAAACCAACCGATAAACGATTATTGCGATTTTTTTTTACCAAAAATAGGTAGAAGAATACATATCGGCCTAAACTGAGGAAAAAAAAAATGTTATATATGTTTTTGGGGGATATTTATTATAGCAAAAAGTAAAAAATATTGCATTTTTTTCAAAATTGTCGCTCTATTTTTGTTTATAGCACAAAAAATAAAAACCGCAGAGGTGATCAAATACCACCAAAAGAAAGCTCTATTTGTGGGGGAAAAAAGATGCCAATTTTGTTTGGGAGCCACGTCGCACGACCGCGCAATTGTCTGTTAAAGCGACGCAGTCCCGAACTGTAAAAACCCCTTGGGTCTTTAGGCAGCATTTTGGTCC
This sequence comes from Rana temporaria, assembly GCF_905171775.1. Classification (NCBI taxonomy): domain Eukaryota; kingdom Metazoa; phylum Chordata; class Amphibia; order Anura; family Ranidae; genus Rana; species Rana temporaria. Next base: position 91,513,166 of record NC_053493.1, on the reverse strand, counting down.
GGGGCTTAAGTGGTTAATCAAAGCGGACAAGTGAAATCCTAGTGGAGAAATAGCGCATGACATAGGTTCCTTAAGACAGGTATCTGGTAAATTCTGAGACCTGGCTAAAAGATATCCTGAGTTTGAATTACTTTGTGAAATTTGATCGCAATTAGCAGAAACTCCACTAGATGGCGACCAAACACTAATAGCTGAAGGCTCATTAGCTAGAACAATATTACTTTGCACAGACTTAGGATTAGCATTTAAATCTTTAGCCACTTTAGCTAATAATTTAGCAATATTAGACAATAAAATGCTGGAAGAAGAAGATTCAGTTGTACCTGTCTGATCTGAAGGTCCCAGGGGAGTATTAGGCACCTGGACATCTCTATGCTCTGGACCGCAAGCTGCGATTCCATGCACTAGCGGTACAGAGAACCCGGCTGCGTGTGTGTCTTTTATTAGCTGCTCCAGCAGTTTTTTATCTTCAACATTTTAACTTTGTGGCCATTGCTGTATGTTTAAGCTGGTATATCCAGCATTGTTGGGTCAAATAAAGGAATAAGCATACTACACTATGGAAGGTGTTTTTTCTTTCCTCTGAGGATTACTACACTACTCTGAAGACTCTCTATTTGGAGGGCAGAGGGAACCAATCGGGAGATAGCAGCCTCGGGAAGCTTGCATTACAGGCGATACACCCCTGCAGGGGTAGCGGCAGCTGGTGAGTGGGGACCCTTGAGGGGGATCACCTGCGTATTCACTATCTGTGACCTAGAAGCACCTTCCTCACATTGTGAGCCTGCACTCCCAATACCTGGTTGGACTTATGGAACATGGAATTCTGAATATTGCGGATTACTTCAACATTTTGTGACGGACTTCCTATATATTACTTTGCTTAGTGTTATATATACCCTCCTATATATAATTCCATGCATTTTTTGCGTAAAACTTTTTTGCACACTTTTTATTTTTTATATTATATACATTTTTTTGCACATTGTGTACTCTACCGCATGAGGTGTGGATGTGGTTGGCTGGTTTAAAAACTTTATCACTGGTCATACGTATTTATACAGTGAGGAAAATAAGTATTTGAACACCCTGCTATTTTGCAAGTTCTCCCACATGGAAATCATGGAGGGGTCTGAAATTGTCATCATAGGTGCATGTCCACAGTGAGAGACATAATAAATAAAAAAAAATTCCAGAAATCACAATTTATGATTTTTTAACTATTTATTTGTATGATACAGCTGCAAATAAGTATTTGAACACCTGTCTATCAGCTAGAATTCTGACCCTCAAAGACCTGTTAGTCTGCCTTTAAAATGTCCACCTCCACTCCATTTATTATCCTAAATTAGATGCACCTGTTTGAGGTCATTAGCTGCATAAAGACACCTGTCCACCCCATACAATCAGTAAGAATCCAACTACTAACATGGCCAAGACCAAAGAGCTGTCCAAAGACACTAGAGACAAAATTGTACACCTCCACAAGGCTGGAAAGGGCTACGGGGAAATTGCCAAGCAGCTTGGTGAAAAAAGGTCCACTGTTGGAGCAATCATTAGAAAATGGAAGAAGCTAAACATGACTGTCAATCTCCCTCGGACTGGGGCTTCATGCAAAATCTCACCTCGTGGGGTCTCAATGATCCTAAGAAAGGTGAGAAATCAGCCCAGGACTACACGGGAGGAGCTGGTCAATGACCTGAAAAGAGCTGGGACCACCGTTTCCAAGGTTACTGTTGGTAATACACTAAGACGTCATGGTTTGAAATCATGCATGGCACGGAAGGTTCCCCTGCTTAAACCAGCACATGTCAAGGCCTGTCTTAAGTTTGCCAATGACCATTTGGATGATCCAGAGGAGTCATGGGAGAAAGTCATGTGGTCAGATGACACCAAAATAAAACTTTTTGGTCATAATTCCACTAACCGTGTTTGGAGGAAGAAGAATGATGAGTACCATCCCAAGAACACCATCCCTACTGTGAAGCATGGGGGTGGTAGCATCATGCTTTGGGGGTGTTTTTCTGCACATGGGACAGGGCGACTGCACTGTATTAAGGAGAGGATGACCGGGGCCATGTATTGCGAGATTTTGGGCAACAACCTCCTTCCCTCAGTTAGAGCTTTGAAGATGGGTCGAGGCTGGGTCTTCCAACATGACAATGACCCAAAGCACACAGCCAGGATAACCAAGGAGTGGCTCTGTAAGAAGCATATCAAGGTTCTGGCGTGGCCTAGCCAGTCTCCAGACCTAAACCCAATAGAGAATCTTTGGAGGGAGCTCAAACTCCGTGTTTCTCAGCGACAGCCCAGAAACCTGACTGATCTAGAGAAGATCTGTGTGGAGGAGTGGGCCAAAATCCCTCCTCCAGTGTGTGCAAACCTGGTGAAAAACTACAAGAAACGTTTGACCTCTGTAATTGCAAACAAAGGCTACTGTACCAAATATTAACATTGATTTTCTCAGGTGTTCAAATACTTATTTGCAGCTGTATCATACAAATAAATAGTTAAAAAAATCATACATTGTGATTTCTGGATTATTTTTTTTTGATTATGTCTCTCACAGTGGACATGCACCTACGATAACAATTTCAGACCCCTCCATGATTTCCAAGTGGGAGAACTTGCAAAATAGCAGGGTGTTCAAATACTTATTTTCCTCACTGTATATTTGAACTTGTTCACTTATTTATAATCATAGGAGTGTCACATTATACCTAAGATATTAAGGTTATATGGTATCAGCACGTTTTTGGTATATATGAGGACAACACACATATCCTAGGGATTGCACCAATCCTTTTTCCTATATTACACGTTTAGATATGAATTTGGAATCCTACCCTCCAATACACATCTGACACATTGGCAGTGACCTTTATGCAAAGGTTGACCTTTACACTTTTTTGTGTTATATAAGGGTAGGTAGCGCCACCACCCCTTTTCTTTTTATATATTTTTTCACTTCACATACCTTCTTTGAGGGATGGTATTTAGGGGGACAGCAACCTTCCAGTACCATCTCATCCTAAGCGCAGGTTAATTATTATCCCTATGCTCTGGTAATGTATCTGTGGGAGGCACTGCAACAGACCTGGAAGCAGCCCTTGTCATGGTGTGTGGAGTCACCTGTTGCCAAGCAGACGGCTGTTCTTGCTGGGATGAAGCCCATCCCTCAGATCCTCTTCTGTCTCTGTAACCACCTCTCGCCCCTCCTGCAGAGCTGCCTCTCAAAGCTCCTGTATACCGATGTGGGGAAGAATTTGAATTGCCCGTGGATACGCCCCTAGCTCCGCCCTCACACTGCCCCTGACCCTGCCTCCGGATCGTGTGCTGCGGTCCTCAGAAGGACCAGCTCTATTTACATTGGCAGCACGGGGGAGTATCCTCTGCATTGAGTGCGCTTCCTTTTTGGGTGCCGCCTCCTCTCTGATGCCGACCTGGAACATCATCCACCATACTTGGACCAGCTTCCTCCTGGCGCTCGGCTGGCTCACAGACGACCTCCGCATGATGCTCCACCGCTTCCGCCATCGTCCCGGATCCACCGCTGGTAGTTGCGGCTCCCACCGGAGCCTCTTGACACGAAGGGCGAGGTAGGTCCAGGCACTTATTAAAGTTCAAACATGCTTTTTTTTCTTAAAGCGTTTTACTTCTGCATAAAGAGTGACATAAAAACACTTGTAAAAGCATATAGATACAGCATACACACGTTTAACACACAAAACACGTGTACACAACAACATTTTTACAGCTGCTTTTTTTGGCTTCAGAGGTTTTTTCAAGTCAAACTCTCCAGCATGTTATCCTTTGTGCCCATGCACACATAGGCTGTTAACTGTTTTTGGCTGGGGCATTTTTTGGCTGTAAAAAAAAAAAACACAACTAGTGGGTTCTGAGAGGAAGTTTTCAGCTGTAAAAACGCTCCAACGTCAAAAAACGCTGAAAAACAAAGGCTCATCAGTCCACCACATCTCACTGCGGCCAACTGAACTTGATGAACTGTCACTGTTAAAAACACTTCTCTCAGTACAGTACCTCCCAGGGGGCGGGTCCCCCGGGTACATCCCTCTCTCTGCCTCATGCAGCCCCAGTTTGTAAACAAGCAGTACAAACAAAGGAGGGGAGGGTGCTGTGTCCGTCCATGAACTCAGAGAAATGGATTTTACGGTGAGTACAAAAATCCTATTTTCTCTTCTGTTCATGGACGGACACATCAGCAATTGACGTTAGGGACGTCCCCAAGCAGTGTCAAATTGCGAGGGGTGGGAAAAACACAGCAAACCAAACCTCACCCCAAACAATCTGGAGTTTCTCAACAGAGGAACTCTAACCTTAAACAGCCACCTGTAAAACCTTGCGGCCAAAAGAGGCATCCGAAGATGCACTCACATCCACCTTGTAAAACTTTGAGAAGGTGTGGATTGACGACCAGGTCGCTGCCTTACACACCTGTAAAACAGACGCTTGATGGCGGAAAGCCCAAGAGGCACCAATCGCCCTGGTCGAATGCACCGCAACCGGAAAGGGAGGCGTCCGCCCCTTTAGGGCATAGGCCTGGAGCACGACCTGTCTGATCCACCTAGAAATGGTGGCCGACGACACCGCCAGACCCTTCTTAGGACCAGTCATCAACACGAACAGTAAATCCAACCTCCAAAAGGGAGCCGTAGCAGACAAGTACACCCGTAGGGCTCGCACCACGTGCAAGGAATGCAACGTGGCCTCCTTCGGGTTCTTCGGTCGAGGACATAAGGATGGCAAAACAATGTCCTCATTAATGTGAATAGCCGAAACAACCTTTGGAAGGAACGACGGCTGCGGCCGCAGCACTACCTTATCCTTGTGGATGACCAAGTAAGGATCCTTGCAAGACAAGGCCGCCAGTTCAGATACCCGTCTGACCGAAGTAATTGCAACAGAAAAACCACCTTCTGGGACAGAGTCAACAAGGGAATCTTTCGAATGTCCTCAAACGGAGCCTCTTGAAGCACCGAGAGGACCAAGTTCAAGTCCCATGGAGGCAGTGGAGGACACACAGGAGGGGCCACATGCCGAACCCCCTGCACAAACTTACGTACCAGGGAATGCACTGCCAATGGTCGCTGAAAATAAACAGCCAAGGCCGAAATCTGACCCTTAACCGTACTTAAGGCGAGAGCCTGATTCACTCTACGCTGCAAGAACAGCAGAACCCGGGACATCACGTATGTACGGGGGTGCCATTTCATTTCTTCACACAGAGATGTAGGCCTTCCACGTACGATGGTAATTCTTCCGTGAAGTAGACTTCCGCGCTCGTAGCATGGTAGAGATCACCGAGTCAGACAGGCCTCGGTCCTTCAGCACCTGGCTCTCAACAGCCACGCCGTTAAAGCCAGCGACTGTAAAGCAGGGTGAAAGATAGGACCCTGCGACAGAAGATCCTCTCTCAGAGGTAGACGCCAAGGGACATCTGCCACCAGATGCACCAGGTCCGCGTACCAGGGATGGCGCGGCCAAACCGGAGCGATCAGGATTGTTGGTATCCCCTCGGCTTCCACCCTGCGCAGCAGGTGAGGGAGAAGCTTCAGAGGAGGGAAGGCGTAGATTAGGCAATAGTGACCCCATGGTGCCACCAACGCGTCCGCCCACGGGTCTCTTGACCTGGCCACGAACCGACACCTTCTGATTGAGACGGGACGCCAGAAGATCCACGTCTGGAGTGCCCCACTTTTGGCACAAACTCTGAAACACTTCCGGGTGTAGCGACCATTCTCCTTGGTCTAGCGCTTGGCGACTTAAGTAGTCGGCCTGCCAGTTCTGCACCCCCGGAATGTACACAGCCGACAGAGCCGGGACGTACCTTTCGGCCCACCGGAGAATGTGCACGACTTCCGTCGCTGCGGCCGAGCTCCGTGTGCTCCCCTGATTGACATACGCCACGGCCGTGGCGTTGTCGGACTGGATCCTGACCGGTCGGTCCTGCAGACCCAGAGACCACTTGGAGAGGCACAGCTTGATCGCCCGGAGCTCCAGAACATTGATCGGTAGGTGGGACTCCTGAGTCCAGCGCCCCTGGGCTAACTGGACACCCCAGACACCCCCTTAGCCGGAGAGACTGGCATCCGTCGTGACCACTGTCCAATGGCACGGCAGAAACGATTTTCCGGTCTGAAGTACACCACACCAGGGAGGACCTGACCAGGCGACTCACCCGAATCTGGTAATCCAGAGATGAAGGGAGCTTGTCCCAACGCGACAAAATCTCTTTCTGTAACACTCGAGTGTGGAATTGAGCATACGGAACCGCCTCGAAAGAGGCCACCATCAGACCCAGAACTCTCATGCAAAAGCGAAGTGACGACCACTTCTGGGTCGCCAACCTCTGCACCGCAGATTGCAGAGTCTGTAGTTTTTCCGTTGGGAGGAAAAACCTTGCCTCTGAGGAATCCAGGACCAACCCCAGGTATTCCAGCCGCTGGAACGATACCAGCACTGACTTCTGGATATTTAATAGCCAACCGAATTCTCGGAGGGTCTGGCAGGTGATAGACATATCCTCTTCTAATTCTGAGCTTGAAGAAGCTCTCAGAAGAAGGTCGTCCAGGTATCCTACGATAGCGATCCCGCACTGCCTCAGCAGGGCCAGAATCGGAGCGAGCACCTTGGTGAAAACCCGTGGTGCCGAGGCCAGGCCGAAAGGGAGGGCCACATATTGAAAGTGGTCCTCTCCGACCGCAAAACGCAGAAATCTCTGGTGTTTTGCGCATATGGGGATATGCAGGTACGCGTCCTTGATACCCAAGGATGCTAGGAAATCCCCCTGATGAAGTGCCCCCACTACAGAGCGAACCGACTCCATCCTGAACTTTTGCACTTTGACAAAACAGTTGAGGGCCTTGAGGTCCAGGATTGGACGGACCCCTTCCTTCTTGGGGACTACAAACAGATTGGAGTAAAACCCCTGAAACCGTTCCATTGAGGGAACCGGCACAATCACTCTCCTGACCAGCAGATCCCGAACAGCCCCCGACAGGGCCTCCCAGCGTTCCGGAGAAAGCTGGAGGTTGGAAGGAAAAAAACTGTTTGGTGGACAAGAGAGGAATTCCATCTTGTACCCCGAGGAAACTACTTCGCAAACCCAGCGGTCGGAAAGAAGGGACCTCCACCGAGCCGCAAATTCGCGAAGCCGGACCCCCACCCGAGATACGGGCGGGGGCAGACCTTCATGCGGAAGCAGGCTTGTCCGGCTTGCGGTACCAGGTGCGCTTTTGTCCTTCAGTGGGCGCCTTAGCACCCTGGAAACGTTTTCCTGCCGCACCTGGCAACCGAAAAAAAACACTTGGGGGCAGTAAAGGAGGGCCCCTGCTTACGGCGAGGCTCCTTACCCTTTCCGGATTGTGGGAGCAGAGTGCTCTTACCTCCTGTGGCATCTTTTATGATGTCATCCAGGGATGCCCCAAAAAGCCGTTCACCCTTAAAGGGCAAGTCCACCAAGGCCTTTTTGGAAGATTGGTCCGCAGACCAACACTTTAGCCACACAAGGCGGCGTAACACTACCGCGGAGGCCCTGGAGAGCAAGGGGAGCGTATCCAGGGCCGATTCAGACACATTTTAGGCCCTGCATCAACTGGTGGGCCAGGTCCACACAGAGCTCAGGAGCATTATGTGCCTCCAGCTCCAGCAGTAGGGACTTTGCCTGTTCAGTAAGTGTCTGTGACACTAGAGCCCCGGCCAAAACCGGTCTCACCGCCGACCCCACCACTGTAAACATGGAGTGGGCCACAGCCTCAGCTCTCCTATCTGCGGGGTCCTTAAGGCGGGAGCCCCTTCCACAGGTAACGTGGCAGCCTTGTTCAGTCTGGACACAGGGGGGTCCACTGACGGAGGAGAGATCCACTTTTTTTAAAAGTCCTCCTCAAAAGGACCGCAAAGTATTTTGGGACAGCAATAACTTTCCGCGGCCGATCCCATTCCTTGTACAATATTTTGTCCAGATAAGGAACACAAGGAAACACTTTTGCGGTGGGGGGGCGGCTTGCGGAACCCAAAAAGGACCGGCATCTCTGATGTCTCCACCTCATCCTCAAGTTTGAGTATCCCGCACCGCAGTGATAAGAGCTCCAACAAACGCCTTATCATGCACTGACCCTGAAGCAGAGTCATCCTCACTGTCCGTGTGGGCTAGGCCTGCATCTTCTGACATAACGGAACCAGGACCGGACGCAGTAGCAGGGCCCGATTCGTGTCAGAGACATCCCCAGAAGAAGGCGTAGGGAGGGGGCGCTTTTTACCCCCCTTCTGGCCAGTCGCCGCAAGGAATGCCGTCATAGCATCCACAGAGGCCGCAGAAACAGGTTAACTCTGGCATGTCTGGGGGGAGAAGCCTCCGGTTCGGACGCCATGCTGACCCACTCTATACGCAACCCTTGTACTGCAAGGCAAGACCCACAGGCCACCCTCCTGGCCTCAACAGAGAGCAGGGGACCCCCCAGAGGACTCACCACCTGACCAGGCTGTAGTGCTGCTGAGAAGATAGAAAACGCTGCCTGTGCTGTGCCGTCCCTCAGAAAGTGTGCTGGGACCGTTCGCGCCTATATTCTGGTCACTAGAGGCCAAAATCCCTTCCAAGATGGCCACTGACATGCAAAAAAACAGCATGCGAGCGACAAGAAAATGGCCACTGATCGTCAATAAGAGCAGCCGTCACCGGCAAAATGGCGCCCAAACGCGTTTTTAAAACACGTAGTGACAAAAAAAAAAAAAAAAAACAGAAAAAAACACGGCAAACATACCAGGCCCTACAGGCCCCCCCCTCACACACAGCAGCATAAAAGGTCAAACAGCACCCCACAGCCCCCAGGTAGGACGGAGCCCCCCACCTCACGGCCGCCACCCAGAACGGGGAAGGAGGGAGAGAGGAAAGTAGGGCAGACCCCCGATCGACCTCCCCAGGAATGCACCAGCCGAACCACCATGCCAAGGCAAGGGGATACTACTTACCCATCCTGCGACCACCGGCTGGAGACATTCCAGACAGACCAAACGTCCGCACAGTTACGGCATGGCTGTTGGCCATAGAGACCGGTCATATGTGTGCCCTGGAGCATATAGCTCACCGGCCACCCCTGGGCATGTCATGGACGGCCCAGTGCGTAGCTAAAGCCCGACATGGCCGAGCATGAGGGACTACAAGGATCGAGGATCCAGCCTGTCACCCAGTCGGCAGTTGATTGTAGATCTCAGGATCCAAAAATGCAGGAAAAAATAAAATAAAAGCGGAAAAAAACCGCAAAAAATCTCTAGAGCACATGGGCCCAGAGGAGCCATGTCTTCTCCTTTCGCTAGGCAGAAAAAAACTGGGGCTGCATGAGGCAGAGAGAGGGATGTACCCGGGGGACCCGCCCCCTGGGAGGAACTGTACTGAGAGAAGTGTTTTAACACTTGAAGTGCTGTTTTCTGCCCAGTCAATCTCCTGAAAGGAAGGATAATACCCTAAGGTCAATTGCTGCTGTGTCCGTCCATGAACGGAAGAGAAAATCATTTTTTTCATAAAAACACAATAAAAAACCCTAATATATTACACACACGCACACACACTTCCTAAACAGGAATGTAAATGGATGAAATATCCGGGCTCAGTTTAAAATACATCAAGCAGCAGCTGAACACCTGAATACTAGGCACAAAGTCAAAATGGATAAAAACAAGTGCAGCACTTGTAAAACATGTATCAATATTCCTGTATCGATAAAGTGCCAATGTGCAGAGAAATGCAACTACATAAAATTAAACATGCATATATCAAGTAATGTGTAAACAAAACCATGTGTCATATAATAAGATGCAACAATAAATTGCAATAATAAAAAGTAACGTTATGTGTGATAAAAAGTCCATATAAGTGACTAAAAATCCTTGTGGAAATAAAGTGACTTGGTACAAATGCTTGACCTCGTGAGAACCGTCACCCCAGTGAGATAAAAAGGCTTATCGCATATGCAATCGCTTCTACGCGTCTGTGTCGAGGATTTTTATTTATTTTTCTTCTACAAATAGCTGCACCTCATCCCTGTTATTAAGAGTAACAGAGAAGAAAAATTGGGATTATAGCGGTGCTTGAAATAATTAACACACAGGCATCAACACACATACACAGCGGTTGTAGATTTGGGAGTGCATTTTTAGTTTTAACACATCAAGTTAAGTCACCCAGTACTCTTCATCATTTCTTTTCTCCCTTTTCATGCACGGCTCAGTCTTTTCATTCACAATAATAGTGTTTACTATGTTGGAGCATCCTCATTGTTTGCAACACAGCCTCACCATCATATATTTCACCTCCAAAATGGTAGTGTTCACCTTGTTGGAGCATTCTTATTGCTCACAACACAGCTTCACTATCACACATTCCAGCTCTTTCACCTCCAAATGATGGCGTTCTCAACGTTGGAGCACTGCATTGCTCTCAACATAGCTTCACTATCTTATATTTCAGTCACTCTGCTACCACACATCCTTTCTATCCCATACTGGTTTTCCACTATTCCACGTTGTTAACAATGTATATCACCCTCCAGTAATTACACTTAAACACTAACCCACCCCCTTTCACGTTCAATTACAGATGGTCTAGGAGTCTCTCCACATGTACCACCATTAACCCTACGGTGAGGATCACATATTTAGCTCACACAATGTTTATCGCTTCCCTGCTTTGCTGCATGTTGAGCCGCCTCAGCTCCCGTGTCAGACAATGTCCCCGGCTGCCCCCTGCCATGCCCTTTCCACCACCTGACCTCTAAGTATGGGTTGTTTGTTTTTTAACATATTTCTCTCCTTCTCCCCCTCTCTTTTTTACATAAGCCTGACTTACTGTTTGGCATAATGTTCTTGTTTTATAGACATCTATTTTACATCAGCTCCTGATGAGTGGCAAGACAGCCACGAAACGTGTCAAGCTTCAGATGCCCCAATTATAATTAATCATGTAGTTTTGTAGTACACACTATTTACAGTTTTACTTAATTGAATATTTGAATAGTTCCTCATATGAGCAATATGTTAATATATGGATTAACCTATTATGATGGAGGATGTAATATGAACAACCATGTCCCGTGTATTTAATTTTACTGTACATTATTTAATACATTTATAATATTAACAGACACATTTGCTAATTTTTGCTTCCAAATCCGCATGCTTCATTTAAAGTCCCAACTCTTCCTCTTTTTCATACTGATAGGGATGGAGGCAATTTGACATAACTGTCTTAGGCCTCACACAAAGTCCCAACCCCTTTTCCTATTGAAATATTTAATACATAGAAAGGTATATTACAGTTTTTGTTTCTTTATTCACACAAAAAAAGACAAGGGGTTCAATTAAAAATGATTATAGAAGCATATACTGCAGATAATGGGTCGCTGTTGTCCCAAAAGAAAAGGAGGTGGTCACAGATGGATGTTCTATCCCTACATGTTTTGCCACGGTTGGCTTCCACAGCATCCCCTGTGTTTGGGACCACAAGAATATATAACCCAGCTCTCCACCAATCCCAAATCAGGAGACGATCAAATGAGATGCCCCCCAAGAAAGTGTATGAAGTGATCGTGCCCAACCACAGGGGGTAAGTAGAGACCTGGCTATAATTAATTAAGCTCTATGGTACAAAGTTAATGGTTCAGGAGCGACAGGAAAATTTTATATTGTGGAAGAGAGAGGGAAAAACGTCCCAACGTTCCACTAGAAAATCTTTATTCACTGCGCAAGATAAATGAGTAGTATAGTCGCCTCTGTTCTCCAGCCGGCTCGTTTATCACCTGTGGCGAAACATGTAGGGATAGACCATTCATCTGTGACCACCTCCTTTCTGTTGGGACATCAGCGACCTATTATCTGTAGTATATGCGTCTATAATCATTTTTAATTGAACCCCTTTTCTTTTTTTGTATGAAAAAACTTTTATACACTTTTCTATGCATTAATTATTTCAAGCACCGCTATAGTCCCAAATTTTCTTCTCTATTACGCATATTTTTTTTAAATACAAATGGAAAAAAAAATAGAAAAGCAATTTTAGTGAGTCCTTGTTATTGATTTGTAACATTGTCACAAAGGGGTCAACTTCCCTAAAGTGGGGTACACACAATAAGAAAATCGGGGAACGAACATCCAAGTTTCCTCGTTGTTTCAAAGCAAATTAAAACAGATGAACGAAAATTCATATGAAAATTCTCATACGACAAAGGTTTTTCTTTTGTTGTTTATTGTTTCTGATCATGCGCAGTGTTTCTTTTGCGATTTTACTTGTACGAAAACGGTACACATTAAAACGAAAATCATTAGTTCGGTTCCCTTACGAGAAATTTTGGCGCTTGTTCCTTCGGGAATCTTGGTATGAAAATGTGGAATCTGCTGTCGAAAGTTGTGTACACACTATACGAAAATTCTTTGGACGAAAGAGGTTCGCCCGATTTTCTTATAGTGTGTATGAACCTGAACACAAGACTATGCCTCATCTCCTTGTGCCTATTCCCACCCACCATTCTGCTGTCCATTGAAAGAAGCCTTTTTGGCTACTGAGGGCTTAGCTCCAAACCAAGTCTTTAGAAACAAAGTAAAACAGCTGCGGCGTATATGCAGAATCAACTTGGTCTTCAGTCGTTCTGAATGAATGAAGGCCTAGGTCATTCAGCAAATGCACTGTTGCATGAATGACTAGTTCTGTGCCGACATGTAAACAGTGCCTGTTGATTATGCACTATTGTTATTGTTTACACCAGGGGTCTCCAAACTTTCTAAACAATGGGCCAGTTTACTGTTCTTCAGACTTTAGGGGGGCCGGACTGTGGCCACTGGAAATAGAAAAATATTCCGCTATCAGCAGGAGTAAACAATGCCCCATTTTTTGGTGTCAGTGAGAGGAGTAATGACCCATCGTTGGTGTAATTGGGAGGAACTGTGCCCCTTTGTTGGTGTTATTAGAAGGAAATTGTTCCTCATTGTTGGTGTCATTAGGAGGTATTGTGCCTCTTTGTTGGTGTCACTGGGAGGAATTGTGCCCCTTTGGTGTCACTGGGAGGAATTGTGCCCCTTTGTTGGTGTCACTGGGAGGAATTGTGCCCCTTTGTTGGTGTCACTGGGAGGAATTGTGCCCCTTTGTTGGTGTCACTGGGAGGAATTGTGCCCCTTTGTTGGTGTCACTGGGAGGAATTGTGCCCCTTTGTTGGTGTCACTGGGAGGAATTGTGCCCCTTTGTTGGTGTCACTGGGAGGAATTGTGCCCCTTTGTTGGTGTCACTGGGAGGAATTGTGCCCCTTTGTTGGTGTCACTGGGAGGAATTGTGCCCCTTTGTTGGTGTCACTGGGAGGAATTGTGCCCCTTTGGTGTCATTGGGAGGAATTGTGCCTCTTTGTTGGTGTCATTGGGAGGAATTGTGCCCTTTTGTTGGTGTTATTAGAAGGAAATTGTTCCTCATTGTTGGTGTCATTAGGAGGAATTGTGCCTCTTTGTTGGTGTCACTGGGAGGAATTGTGCCCCTTTGTTGGTGTCACTGGGAGGAATTGTGCCCCTTTGTTGGTGTCACTGGGAGGAATTGTGCCCCTTTGTTGGTGTCACTGGGAGGAATTGTGCCCCTTTGGTGTCATTGGGAGGAATCGTGCCTCTTTGTTGGTGTCATTGGGAGGAATTGTGCCCTTTTGTTGGTGTTATTAGAAGGAAATTGTTCCTCATTGTTGGTGTCATTAGGAGGAATTGTGCCTCTTTGTTGGTGTCACTGGGAGGAATTGTGCCCCTTTGTTGGTGTCACTGGGAGGAATTGTGCCCCTTTGTTGGTGTCACTGGGAGGAATTGTGCCCCTTTGTTGGTGTCACTGGGAGGAATTGTGCCCCTTTGTTGGTGTCACTGGGAGGAATTGTGCCCCTTTGTTGGTGTCACTGGGAGGAATTGTGCCCCTTTGTTGGTGTCACTGGGAGGAATTGTGCCCCATTTGTCGGTGTCAGAAGATGAAATATTGCCCCAAGGGCCAGATAAAAGCAAGTAAAGGGCCACATCTGGCCCCCGGGCCGCAGTTTGGAGACCCCTGGTTTACACTCATACAACATGAAATATGGTCCGAATGCAAGACCGTGTTATGAACCCTGGTTTCTTTGGCTTACAGAGCTAAATACTGCGAAACAAAATGGAGTAGTGTGAATGGACCTATACCATACTGCTGTCTGCAGATCCACATAAATTACAGATCTGAATGCCGCAAATAGTATGCCTGTGTGCATAAGCCCTTAGAGGGCCCAATGGAAGAGGCTATCTGCAAGTTAAAATAGTAATGGCATTTTATGTATCAGTTTAGGCATACTGTGAACAGTTCTTCTGGAAAAGGGATTACTTAAGTCAGTAAATAAAAATGAAAATCGGCTTTATGAGTAAACAATCAGTTTCTTCCATCATAAAAAAAAAACTCGAGCATTATATAGTAAAGGAATACCTGTTGCATTACTTGTATCCTTGCTGACACAATAAGCAGAGAAAATCCATTGCCCAGATTCCCAGGCATCCAAGTCACGTTTTATATCCTCACTGCATGAAGAAAAATGGCCAGAGTGATTTATTACGTTACCCATTATTAATCCAATCCTCCCTTCAACCCTGACAGTTAAAGGACATACGGTGCCACTACTACAAGATTTAGGTCTCTAGAGACTAGACCATCACTAGAAATGTCCTGATCACAGCTCAATCTAAAGTGATCATGTGAATCAAACAAGCCCATTAGAAAAAAAAAGGAAAGGTCAATAAAGGACAATAAAATAAATATAAAAAATATACAGTCACTTTTCCAATAACACTGGCTGGTAAGGGGTTAACATCAAGGCCAATCAAAGGGGTTATTCGTGTGCCCAACCTGTGGTTTACTATACTGTGTGATGTTCTTTTACTAGGGGAAGAGATTAAATTTATTCCCTGCTGTCAGAACGGCAATCCGCCTTGTTTACATAGACAGTTCGCAGTTCTGTCTCTCTGCCTGATGATCGTCAGGTTCCAGGGGGACATAAAGTACCCGGCACCTGCGGACCGGCTTCTGCTGTGTGTAATGACAGTGCATGCGACAAACTGGCCATGCGCATGCGTGCCCCCCATCCTGGAAGTTTTGATCACATATACACACACACACACTATATTATTTATATAATATAAACAAAACCCTGTCCACAGGCTTAAAACCCATGTCTGCTTTAGCTGAAAGAAGATAAAACCTTCAACTTTAACCACTTCCTGTCCGCACTATAGCAGTTTTACTGCTACAGGGGGGCAGCGCTGTGCGTGCGCATATATATACACGCACAGCGCTGCCCACCTGTAGCAGTAAAACTGCTATAGTGCGGACAGGAAGTGGTTAAAGTTGAAGGTTTTATCTTGTTTTAGCTAAAGCAGACATGGGTTGGAGCCTGCGGACATGGTTTTATTGTCATACACATTCCCACCTCCTCCTAACACCACACCTGTCATAGACAGAACGCATCCCAGCATTGGACCCACGTTCTGTCTATCACAGGCGCGGGGTCAGGTGGCAGGGCTGTGTGTGTCGGGAAGCAGAACAGAGGAAATTGTAATGTAAGCTGTTACAACGGTCTATATGCGCTCTGCGATCCCTCGGCTCTTCTTTCTCCATGCTCTCTTCCCCAGGGGCTATCAACCCCGGTGTTAGTGTAAAATTTGAGGTGCGTGTGTGTAATATATATATATATATATATATATATATATATATATATATATACATACACATATATACACACACACACACACACACACACACACACACACACATACATATACACACACACACACACACACACACACACACACACACATATATATATATATAAAAAAGAAAAGATGGGAAATCACACAGAATTTTTTAACCCCTCCACAGACTGTTAAAAAATATATACCGGTATATAAAAAGTTTAATCAGCTGTCAGCCATAACCCCGGAATTGTTTTTTTAGAGCCAGTAATGCTCTAACAAGTAAAAGCAATCCTAGCGGCTAATTAGCCAGATTTAAAGTATTGTAATTTGTTGCTATTCCACGAGTGTGCACAATACCAATTTATTCTCTAGGGCCTGTGCTAAAAAAAAATACATATATACACACACATATTATATTTTTGTTTGGAGGTTCCAAGTAGCTTTCTAAAAAAACAAAAAAAAAGTGTCAGAATTTGCCTGGGTCTTCAAGTGGTTAATAAGCTAGTAAAAATATGTGTAAAACACCATAATTAACAGCAATTAATCAGCTTCTAAATTACTACACTCAGGTCAGTAAATAGTGAAACAGTACTGGTTGTAGTCTGCAGGTGATCAAAAAAATGGCAGGGCCCATCTGAGGCTACTTCCACCTATTCATCATTAAAGCAGTTTTCAGTAATTTTTGGATAAATTCAAAGTCAGCAGCTACAAAAACTGTAGCTACTGACTTTTAATAATAGGACACTCACCTGTCCCAGGATCCAGTGATGTCCTCACCTGGCCTCATTCCCCATCACTGGCATACTAACCGTGGGCAGCCAGATGGGATTGCTTGTGGCTTCACAACCGATTGGTCCTGCAGCTTTCTGGGACCTGTGACGTGTCCTAGAGGGCAGCAGGGGAAAAGGGGGAGAGCTCAGATTGCCATGGTGATCCAACCGGAAGTGGGGGAGCGGGTACCTGTAAAAACCAGAAAACCCCCAAAAAATAAAGTGCCAAAAGTTAAAGTGGGGGGGGGGGGGTGGAGAAGAAGCGGAACTTCCCTTTAGGGTCAAGTGCCATTTTAGGGCAACACTTTTTTTTTGGTGCTGTAATCGGATTTCCTGGGGTGACTACGCTTGTTCTCCATGGTACCACTGTATGAATGTTCCAAACAAATGGAAGGGAGAGGCAAAAGGAAAGGTTTGGGATCTCAGAGGGCTTTACAAGGAGGCAGAAAAACACAGTAAGAAACTATTTCATGAAAACCAGTACAAGGCTATTAAGTAGTGGATGTGTTTGAACCGTTTTTGGAGTATAAGGAAATCGTTTAGTGTCACTTTACTAAGTAGATCATCATCAGGTCACCCTGCTGCAGTCATTAGCATAAATAAAATAATTCATGCGCACCAACAAAGAGAATAAACAGTCAAGTTACTCACATGAGGCGTTCATCCTTGTCTGACTGATTGTCTGTCCATGTTCTGGAACCAGCTTTAAAAAAAGAGAAAATATATTATATTAAACCTGTGCCTGTGACCAAAACTAGGATTTGTATGCACAGAGTTCCTCCATAGCCACACAGAATTACAAAACCATATGCAAGCGCATCCTTGGGTTACCAACTCCATAGTACAGGTAGAGTTCAGAGCCCAAAACAAGGGAGATCGTCACAGTCCCCAATATAAACAGTGTGCCCAAGAAACATGAAGCATCCCCTAACACTAAGGGCCCTTTCACACGTACGGACAAACGGTCCGTTTATTACAAGTCCGTTTACGGACTTGTAATGTATCCCTATGGGATTGCAGAGGTTAGCGGATGATGCATCCACTAACGTCCGCGTCCACAAAGATCCGCTTTTGCGGACGGAAGAAAACCCTATTTTTCTTCCGTCCGGCGTAACGGATCGGATGAATACGGACATACGGTCCGTATTCATCCGATTCCCCATAGAGGAGAGCGGAGGAGAGACAGGGCGGTCTCTGCACTGTGTGCGGGGACCGCCCTGTCCGCCGACAGCTCAGCGGGGATTTACGGAGGAATCCCCGCTGAGCCAAACGGGGAGTGGATCAATACGGATCCGCTCCGTGTGAAAGAGCCCTAGTATCCCTGTCGCCTCGTTGCAAAAATTAAAACGTGGCCATCTATAAAAAAGAAAATACGCAAGAGAAATCCTCCGCACACTCAACTGTGTGGGCATAGACAGGTGGCCATCCCGTGTGGTTGTGGGTATATGGTACAAATCACTAAAAATACATGGCTGACCAGATAAAATGTACTTTGTGGGAAAAACATTCAATTCTATAGAAGGACCCAAAACAGTTGTGAAGAGCCCACAAGGTAGGGTGACCAGACATCCCCGGTTTCAGGGGACAGTCCCCAGATTGAGGACACTGTCCCCGGATCAAGTCTGTCCCCTGGTTGGATTTGAACAGGGGCTGGGGAAAATTCAAAGACAGTCAGTGAAGAATTAAACAAACAAAAAAAAATAATAATATTCGGAATTACACACCCCTGCTCCACCGCACATACTAGCTTAGGGGGGTGTATTTTTTCCATTATCTGTGCCCCTTTCTCATGATCATGCGCTGATCAGAGCGGAGGGACCGCGTGCCTGTTTTATCTCCTTGCTTTCCCTGGTGGAGTGATCTTCCTCTGCTTCCCACTCAGTAGTAGCCAGGGCCCGGAGAGTAAGACTAGAGAGTCAGTGAGGCGGGCAGGGGGGCGGCGGCAGTGATGGGCAGAGAGAGGCAGCTGGGCTCAGCTGACGGTGTCCAGCAGCAGGAACAGAGGGGAAGTGGATCCGATCGTGGGGCTGCCAGCACCTTAAAGGCTTCAACACAGGAGTGCTTTTTGGGTGTCTGCGAATAGACTACATTGCACTGTGTCTGTCTCTCTGGCATCATGGATGGTATCATAACTCGCAGGCACGCTATCGTGGCTCTGTCACAGTGTGTCACATAACATGTCTGCTGGGTGCTGATTTTGGTAACTTATTGGTCCTATGTATCAGCACCCAGCAGCCATGTTAAGTGACAAAGCCAGCCAGAGCACATCAGGGCATATAGTACATCAGGGCATGGGGCACACAGCACATCAGGGCATGGGGCACATCAGGGCACATAGCACATCAGGGCATATCAGGGCACATCAGGGCATATCAGGGCACATAGCACATCAGGGCATATCAGGGCACATAGCACATCAGGGCATATCAGGGCACATAGCACATCAGGGCATATCAGGGCACATAGCACATCAGGGCATATCAGGGCACATAGCACATCAGGGCATATCAGGGCACATAGCACATCGGGGCATGGGGCACATAGCACATCAGGGCATGGGGCACACAGCACATCAGGGCACATAGTACATCAGGGCATGGGGCACATAGTACATCAGGGCATGGGGCACATAGCACATCAGGGCATGGGGCACATAGCACATCAGGGCATGGGGCACATAGCACATCAGGGCATGGGGCACATAGCACATCAAGGCATGGGGCACATCAGGGCACATAGCACATCAGGGCACATAGCACATCAGGGCATGGGGCACATAGCACATCAGGACATGGGACACATCAGGGCATGGGGCACAATACATCATATACTGCGCTGCAGTCAGATGGCTGCATAACATTCAACAGTAGTTTCTTACTTTTGAAAGATGTTGGCAATGGTGGCACTTCGAATCGTTCTTCTTGTTCCTCCTCGGCGGCGCTGGCTCCACCTCCTCTTGGAACTTGCACGGCACACACAGCAGCTCTCCTCGTGCTTGTCTCCTCCCATGTCCCTCCTCCCATGTAACCAGGCCAGGCAGCTCGCTCGCTCTCCTCCGCTCCTCCTCCCATCCCCTCCCGCCTTTGGCCATGACACACGTCACGCTGCTAGGAGGGGGGCAGGGCGGCTGTAAACATAGGAGGACCCGGAGGGAAGTGCCGTGGACGCAGCGCAGCAACAGGAAGTGAGCCGTACAAACGGCAACTAAGTCTGGCTCTGGAGGTGGGTCATTATCGGCCAGTATTTTTGTTGTTTCGGGATGCCCCTAAAAACGCGATTTTCGGCCGATATGCATCGGCACCGATATATCGGTGCACCCCTACATTTAACCCTTTGATTGCCCTAGATGTTATCCCCTTCCCAGCCAGTGTGATCAGTACAGTGACAGTGCATATCTTAGCACTGATCACTGATTTAGTGTCACTGGTTCCCAGAAAGTGTAAATCGTGTCTGATTTGTCCACTGCAATATCGCAGTCCTACTACGAGTCGCTGATCGTCGCCATTACTAGTAAAAAAAAAAAATTACCACAAGGTCCATGTAATGAACAGGAATCAGGAGCCAATAAACTGTGTCCTCTTTATTAAAGTGGATCTCTATTGCATCTGAGCACCACAAACGAAAAACGCCATTTCATTCATATTTATTTTGTTGAGAAATCACTTTGTATAACACACCTCTAGCATTTATGGCCATTTTCAGTAAGGGCAGATGATTATGCAACATTTACTTCCTTGAATCCATCTGCCCTTAGCTCAAGCATGCATTCAGGAAAGTGTGCTTAGCTGAGAATCCCCCTCCTTCCCTCCTGGGATGTAGGGTTGTCCCCATACCGATACTAGTATCGGGACCGATTCCGAGTATTTGCGGGAGTACTCGTACTCCCGCAAATACCCCCTATACCGAAATAGTATCGGTATTGGCGAGTACTTGAAAAAAGTATCGGTACTTGTACTCAGTCCTAAAAAAATTGTTTTTTGGGACAACCCTAGTTATATAACCCACCCTTGTTCTATCCAAAATGAAAAAATACTAGTTGCCTGCCCTCCACTGTCTCTGTGTTGTGGAGGTAGGGGAGTGGTACATGTGGTCCCCTAGTTACAAACATCAGACTTACAAACGACTCCTACAAACGGAGGGAGACAACAGGAAGTGAGAGGAAATCTACCCCTAGGAAGGGAAATTCACTCCTATAAGAGTTATTATGGGAAAAGATACCTCCACTGATGCTTTATCACCAAGGCTTGCTTCTACAACAACCCAACATTTGGGACAGAAAGAGAGGTGAAATCTTCTGAAGAGGTGCACAGACAGGAAAACAAACATTACAGGGGTGAAAACCCTTCCCTATGCTATCCAAAAAGCTTTTTGGGCTGGAACGACACTTAAAAAATGTACCTGTTCCAGTTTTTGGCTTTGCTGTACTTCAATAACAATCCATTTTCTAGGTCTGGCTATTTTTTTTCTAGTTTTTAAGCTTGGGGGTTGATTGCTCCTGTCTGCTTCTGGAAGATGCTTCCAAAAATAGAGTTGGAGGGTCAGCCACAAAAGTTCTGAAAATGTATCTGACATCAGCCAATTCCTGGGTGGGAGTACCTAGGAAGAAAATAAATGTTAGGCCTGTTCACCAGGGTAATTTTCCTGGGGCTACTGAGAAGAGTTTCTGTTGCGTCTCAGCTTGTGCCTGGCTGAGGGCCCAATAGCTGACAGGCAGGGTTGAATGGGAGCCGTTCTCATTCTCAAATCGATCACCAAGGGGAAGAGAGAGGAGAGCAGTCGGCCGGATTATCAGAGAGTGGGAACCATCGCTGTAATAGCTTTCATTTGCATTGCTGTGTGTTCCTGCCGATCGCCGTCACATACAGCCCCACTTCCTGGCCTGGGTACTTTGATAAACAGATCACCCGTCCGATGCCAGGCTGTGTGACGTATATCAAAGTACCCGGGCCAGGAGGCGGGGCTGTATGCGACAGGGTCCGGGCAGGAACACACAGCAATTCAAATGAAAGCTGTTACAGCAATGTTCCCAACTCTGATGATCCAGCTGGAAATCTTCTTCCTCTCCTCTCTTCCCCTGCACGTGTGAGGCTGCATTGATGGGCACCAGTGAGCTGCATTGTTGGGCACAGGTGGGGCTGCATTGTTGGGCACAGGTGGGGCTGCATTGTTGGGCACAGGTGGGGCTGCATTGTTGGGCACAGGTGGGGCTGCACTGATGGGCAATGATAAAGTTGTTGTTAAAGGGGTTGTGAAGGTTCGTTTTTTATTTTCTAAATAGGTTCTTTTAACCATTTGATTACTGGGCACATATACCCCCTTCCTGCCCAGGCGAAATTTCAGCTTTCGGCACTGTCACGCTTTGAATGACAATTGCGCGGTCGTGTGACGTGGCTCCCAAACAAAATTTACGTCCTTTTTTTCCCACAAATAGAGCTTTCTTTTGGTGGTATTTGATCACCTGTGTGGTTTTTATTTTTTGCGCTATAAACAAAAATATAGCGACAATTTTGAAAAAACACAATATTTTTTACTTTTTGCTATAATAAATATCCAATTTAAAAAAAAAAAAAAAAAAAAAAAAAAAAAAATGTTCAGTTTAGTCCAATACGTATTCTTCTACATATTTTTGGTAAAAAAAAAAAAAAAAATCACAATAAGCGTATAGTGATTGGTTTGCCCAAACGTTATAATGCATACAAAACAGGGGACATAATTATTACTTTTTTTTGTTATTATTTTCTTTTTTTACTAGTAATAGCGGCGATCTGCGATTTTTCACAATTGCGATATTACGGCAAACACATCGGACGCATTTTTGGGACCATTCACATTTATACAGCGAACAGTGCTATAAAAATGCACTGATTACTGTATACATGTGACTGGCAGGGAAGGGGTTAACACTAGGGGGTATCAAGGGGTTAAATATGTACCCTGGGAGTGATTCTTACTGTGGGGGAGGGGGACTGACTGGGAGAGGTGACTGATGGTTGTCCCTATGTACAAGGGACACACTATTGGTCTCCTCTCCCTGACAGGACGTGGAGCTCTGTGTTTACACACAGAGCTCCACGTCCCTGGCTCTGTGACTGCCGATCGCGGGTGCCTGGCGGAGCGTGGCCAGAGGCCGTATATAGACGGCCTCCCGGCAGATCAGAGCCACCTTGCGGCCGTATATAGTCGGCCGCAGGGTGGGAAGTGGTTAAGCTAGTGCATTGTTGGTTCACTTACCTTTTCCTTCGATTTCCTAAATGTTTTTTTTTCTTTGTTTTCTTTCTTTGAATTTCTCACTTCCTGTTCCTCCTTAGTAAGCTGTTCGGCTGACTAACCCCCAGTCAGAACGGCTCGGATGATGGTGGCAAGCTTACTGAGGAGAAACAGGAAGTGAGAAATTCAGACAAAGAAAAAAAAAATTTAGAAGGGAAATCGAAGGAAAAAGTAAGCGAACCAACAATGGTGTTTTTACAGTTTGGGACTGCGCCGCTTTAACAGACAATTGCGCGGTCGTGCGACGTGGCTCCCAAACAAAATTGGCGTCCTTTTTTCCCCACAAATAGAGCTTTCTTTTGGTGGTATTTGATCACCTCTGCGGTTTTTATTTTTTGCGCTATAAACAAAAATAGAGCGACAATTTTGAAAAAAATGCAATATATTTTACTTTTTGCTATAATAAATGTCCCCCTAAAAAAATATATAAAAAAAAAAATTTCCTCAGTTTAGACCGATACGTATTCTTCTACATATTTTTGGTAAAAAAAATCTGAATAAGCGTTTATCGATTGGTTTGCACAAAATGTATAGCATTTACAAAATAGGGGATAGTTTTATTGCATTTTTATAAAAAAAAAATTTTTTACTACTAATGGCGGCGATCAGCGATTTTTTTTTTCTCCGTGACTGTGACATTATGGCGGACACTTCGGACAATTTTGACACATTTTTGGTCATGTAGCAGCATATTGGTCCGTTCCTTAAGTGGTTAAAGGAACCTATTTATAAAATAAAAAACAAACATTTACAGCCCCTTTAATATATATTTTTGTAACTTAATTCTGCATAAAACATTTAAGTGTCATTTCATTAAATAATTTATGAGGGCGTGTTTAGGGGTTTAATTAGGGGCGGAGCAGGGTAGGGGTGGGTGGGGCAACTGGTGGCAAGTAAAGCTTAAGACCTGGCTAGTAGCTCAGGACTTGTTATAGCTTTTTGGAATGTGTGCATAAATAAAAGAGTGACATCTCATGACTGTCCTGAATTGTATTTTTCTGGATTTTTTTTGTATTATATTCAGCTTTGCAGCTCCATATGCACCAAAGATATATCTACAATGTGATTTAATTCTGGGACACATGCAAGAATTATATTTTGTCTATTCAGTTTACTCCTATCAAGTGATCTTATTAGTATGGAAAGAAAAGATATCGGCTGCAAAATAGGCTTCAACTAGTAAACATAAATACAAATATAAAAAAATTAAGCTCTAAGGCTGACGCAGAGCTAAAAGAAATATAAAATTAATTGTGTTTCATAAATATTGAATAAAAAATTAAGTGAAATAGAATGAGAAAAATGTAGATGAAGCAGCTAAAAGTTCAGCACTTTTTGAAATTTTGGGCTTTGATGTATAGAGTCCACACATGCTAAATTAAAATGCAACAAATACAGTTCTTCTTGTATAAGACAAACCTTTTGTTTTCTTTAGTTGTGGATGTCCCCATGCTGGTGTCTGGGTCGTCAGGAGGACTGCTGCAGCACATCGCTTCTTCTTCTTCTTCATCTGCTGGTCTAAAGGTTAGAAACACGGCAAACGTACATATGTGGAAATGGTATGGATGTTCTGCTGGGAAATCAGCTTGTATTTGTTTCTCACTGTGTTAAAATACAATATAACAATTTGAAAGGTGAAACATAAAATATCATATAAAAGGATGACTCCTTTGATATGCAAAATAAATGTTTTTGACTGGATGTGTTTTAATTGTTATAGCTTGTTATATGTAGATGAAGCAGCTAAAAGTTCAGCACTTTTTGAAATTTTGGGCTTCAATCTATAGAGTCCACACATGCTAAATTAAAATGCAACAACAAATACAGTTCTTCTTGTATAAGACAAACCTTTTGTTTCCATTTGTTGTAGATGTCCCCATGCTGGTGTCTGGGTCGTCAGGAGGAGTGCTGCAGCACATTGGCTCCTCTTCATCTGTTGGTCTAAAGGTTGGAAACACGGCAAACTTAGATATGTGGGAATGGTATGGATGTTCTGCTGGGAAATCAGCTTGTATTTGTTTCTCACTGTGTTAAAATACAATATAACAATTTGAAAGGTGAAACATAAAATATCATTTAAAAGGATGACTCCTTTAATATGCAAAATAAATGTTTTTGACTGGATGTGTTTTAATTGTTATAGCTTTTTGGAATGTGTGCATAAATAAAAAAAGAGTGACATCTCATGACTGTCCTGAATTTTATTTTTCTGGATTTTTGGATTTATTACATTCAGCTTTGCAGCTCCATATGCACCAAAGATATATCTACAATGTGATTTAATTCTGGGACACATGCAAGAATTATATTTTGCCTATTCAGTTTACTCCTATCAAGTGATCTTATTCGTATGGAAAGAAAAGATATCAGCTGCAAAATAGGCTTCAACTAGTAAACATAAATACAAATATAAAAAAATTAAGCTCCAAGGCCGACGCAGCGCTAAAGAAATATAAAAATTAATTGTGTTTCATAAATATTGAATAAAAAATTACGTGATATAGAATGAGAAAAATGTAGATGAAGCAGCTAAAAGTTCAGCACTTTTTGAAATTTTGGGCTTCAATCTATAGAGTCCACACATGCTAAATTAAAATGCAACAACAAATACAGTTCTTCTTGTATAAGACAAACCTTTTGTTGTAGATGTCCCCATGCTGGTGTCTGGGTCGTCAGGAGGACTGCTGCAGCACATTGGCTCCTCTTCATTTGCTGGTCTAAAGGTTGGAAACACGGCAAACTTGGATATGTGGGAATGGTATGGATGTTCTGCTGGGAAATCAGCTTGTATTTGTTTCTCACTGTGTTAAAATACAATATAACAATTTGAAAGGTGAAACATAAAATATCATATAAAAAGGATGACTCCTTTGATATGCAAAATAAATGTTTTTGACTGGATGCGTTTTTTTTTTTTTTTTTCCCCAATAACAGTTTTATTCAGAAAATTTTCAATACACGTATACATGTAGGATCAATCTCGATAACAATATCTAGAGGAATGGTCATTAACATACTGGATAATGTCTAATAGTCTACTCAACCAGTTATGTGTCCACTCATGTAGTAGCGAACTTTTCGTACCGAGTATCAGCTACAAAAGCTAGTTAAGTGCTATGAACTAGGCAAGCCTTTCAGTGCAGTGTTATACTAGTGAACATTTTCGTATCACCAGTGGGTTCACAGGAGATGAAAAGAAGAGGAAGAGGGAAAAAAAACAAAAAGAAGGAAAGATAAGAAACTGTAAAAAGAAGAAGGGGGAGGGGGGAGAGGGGAGTGGAGGGTATGGGAATGGGGAGGGAAATCATCCGTGCGGCTCAAGTACCTGATCAGGTTATCTCCTCTCGGCGGTGCCAAAGCTCCCAGACCTTGTCGTGGGCCTCCAGTCTGTCTAGCATTCTGGCCGTCATCGTCTCCATCATTTCCACATCTTTTATTCTGGCATATAGGGCCTCAGGGGGGGGGGGAGGGGCAGAACGCTTCCAGTGCAAAGCCACCAGACAGCGCGCTGCCGTAAGTACATGCCTGGTCAATTTCTTGTAGGGTACTGGGATGTTTGGTGGGGGGAATCCTAGCAGATAAACCTTCGGAGTCAGGGGGATCGTCCTGTCTAGAAGTTGGTCCAATAATTGCTGGACCGAGTTCCAAAAGGGGACGATCAGTGGGCAACTCCAGTATACATGAATAAGCGTTCCTTTGTCCTGCTGACAGCGCCAGCAGCGATCTGAAGTGTTCGGGTAGATGGCATGGAGAACATCCGGTGTCATGTACCAGAAGTAGAGGATTTTGTATATGTTCTCCTTGTAGAGAGTGCAGATCGAGCTTTTTGCTGCCTGGGACCAAATCGTCCGCCAGTGTTCCATGGATATCTCCTCGCCTAGGGCCTTTTCCCACCGAAGCATATATGCATGTTTGCTCCCAGTGTCCGTCGGCCGAGAGTTCAATATTTTATATATATTTGAGATCAAGCCCCTTTGCGCTGTCCCCGCCAATATCAGCCTTTCAAAAGCCGTTGGGGGGGAGAACTGCAAGTTTGGAGCGAACGTCAGTGCATAGTGGCGTATCTGGAGATATCCATAGAACTCCTGGCGCGGCATGTCATGTTTGGCCTGTATGTCCTCGAATGTGCGTATTTTACGGGTCAGGGGGTCTACTAGGTTCCCATAATGAAAGAGGTTCCTCGTTGTCCATGGGGCTGACATTCTGTGGGCGAGACTATCCGGGATTTCGGGGTTGCCGGCGAAAGAGGTCAAGAGGGAGCTGTCTGAGGCTAGCTTGTGTTGGCGTTTCAATTTTCGCCACGTGCGTCTGAGCTGGGTCATGGGACCTAACATGCGGCCCGGGTCCACCTCCCCCTTCGCATTCCATAACAAGTTATTTGGATGTACCGGGGCTAGCCACAGCTTCTCTATTTGTGTCCATTTATTGTAGGAGCGTAATGTGAACCAGGAGGCTACTGCCTTCAGCTGGGCCGCTTGGTAGTACTTAACTAGGTCTGGATAAGCCAAACCCCCTTCCGACCTCGCCGCCAGCAACACCGACCGGGGGATTCTATGACGCCTATAATTCCAGGTAAACTGGAGCAAGTCCGTTTGGAGTTTTCTCAACTGGGCGTAGGGTACTGGGATGGGCAGGGTTTGGAACAGGTAGAGTATTTTTGGGAGAATCTACATTTTTACTGCTGCTATTCTCCCCAAAAGGGAGATGTGGTGCTTTCTCCACCGTTGTATAAGGGCCCTAATGTTGCTGAAAAGGGGAGGGGGAAGTTTTGCTGATAGAGGGTGGTGTAGGAGGGGGTAATGTGGATTCCCAGGTACTTCAACGAGGAGGCTTTCCAGCTATAAGAAAAATTGGATCGTAGATGAGCCACCTCCCCGTCGGGGATGTTAATTGGGAGCGCTTCTGATTTGGACGCGTTTATTTTGTAGCCTGAGAGCGCTCCAAAGCGATCAAGCTCCACATGTAGATTCGGGAGGGAGATTCTAGGTTGGGTGAGCGTGAGGATGATATCGTCTGCAAATAGCGAGATTTTGAACTCTTGGTCTCTAACTAAAATCCCTCTAATATCTGGGTTTTGACGGATGGTTGCGGCCAGGGGTTCCACACAGAGCGCGAACAGCAGGGGGGACAGAGGGCACCCCTGCCTAGTGCCATTAGTTACCTGGAACGCGGGTGAGAGGGCAAAGGGGGTCTTGACTTGGGAGGATGGGTCGGAGTAAAGGTGCTGGATGGCCTGCAGGAATGGCCCTCTAAAGCCCACATGGCGGAGCGTAGCGAAGAGAAAGGGCCACCCCAAGCGGTCAAAGGCCTTCTCGGCATCTAGGCCCAATAATATGGACCTTTGACCCTCCCTATTCGCCACCTCTACTAGGTCAATTATTTTCCTAGTATTGTCCCCTGCTTGACGAAGGGGGACAAAACCCACTTGGTCCTTGTGTATAAGGGCGGGTAGGACCGAGTTCAGTAGGATGGATAGCAATTTAGTGAAAATTGACTGGATGTGTTTTAATTGTTATAGCTTGTTAAATATAGATGAAGCAGCTAAAAGTTCAGCACTTTTTGAAATTTTGGACTTTGATCTATAGAGTCCACACATGCTAAATTAAAATGCAACAACAAATACAGTTCTTTTTGTATAAGACAAACCTTTTGTTTCCATTTGATGCAGATGTCCCCATGCTGGTGTCTGGGTCGTGAGGAGGACTGCTGCAGCACATTGGCTCCTCTTCATCTGTTGGTCTAAAGGTTGGAAACACGGCAAACTTAGATATGTGGGAATGGTATGGATGTTCTGCTGGGAAATCAGCTTGTATTTGTTTCTCACTGTGTTAAAATACAATATAACAATTTGAAAGGTGAAACATAAAATATCATATAAAAGGATGACTCCTTTAATATGCAAAATAAATGTTTTTCACTGGGTGCGTTTTAATTGTTATAGCTTTTTGGAATGTGTGCATAAATAAAAAAAGAGTGACATCTCATGACTGTCCTGAATTTTATTTTTCTGGATTTTTGGATTTATTACATTCAGCTTTGCAGCTCCATATGCACCAAAGATATATCTACAATGTGATTTAATTCTGGGACACATGCAAGAATTATATTTTGCCTATTCAGTTTACTCCTATCAAGTGATCTTATTCGTATGGAAAGAAAATATATCAGATGCAAAATAGGCTTCAACTAGTAAACATAAATACAAATATAAAAAAATTAAGCTCCAAGGCCGACGCAGCGCTAAAGAAATATAAAAATTAATTGTGTTTCATAAATATTGAATAAAAAATTACGTGAAATAGAATGAGAAAAATGTAGATGAAACCGCTAAAAGTTCAGCACTTTTTGAAATTTTGGGCTTCGATCTATAGAGTCCACACATGCTAAATTAAAATGCAACAACAAATACAGTTCTTCTTGTATAAGACAAACCTTTTGTTTCTATTTGTTGTAGATGTCCCCATGCTGGTGTCTGGGTCGTCAGGAGGACTGCTGCAGCACATTGGCTCCTCTTCATCTGCTGGTCTAAAGGTTGGAAACACGGCAAACTTAGATATGTGGGAATGGTATGGATGTTCTGCTGGGAAATCAGCTTGTATTTGTTTCTCACTGTGTTAAAGCGGTTGTAAACCGCATAAACTTTTTTTTTTTCCCCCCAAACCTGCAATGCAAAAGGCATAATAGGCTAGTATGCACCGCATACTAGCCTATTATGAAATACTTACCTCGGAACGAGGTGTGTACCACTTACCTGGTCCACGCCGAGCAGGATGTCATCTTGCTCCGGCGTGTCTTCCGGGTATCGCCGCTCCAGCGCTGTGATTGGCTGGAGCGGCGATGACGTCACTCCCGCACGTGCGCGCGGGAGATTTAAAATCGGCAGGGTCCGGCGATGCCGGTCCTTCAGCCGTGGATTCCCCCCTGCGCATGCGCCGCCCGCATTGCGGGGGTAATATCTCCTAAACCGTGCAGGTTTAGGAGATATTATCCTTACCTACAGGTAAGCCATGTTGTAGGCTTACCTGTAGGTAAAAGTCCAAATAGTGGGTTTACAACCACTTTAAAATACAATATAACAATTTGAAAGGTGAAACATAAAATATCATATAAAAGGATGACTCCTTTGATATGCAAAATAAATGTTTTTGACTGGATGCGTTTTAATTGTTATAGCTTTTTGGAATGTGTGCATAAATAAAAAGGGACATCTCATGACTGTCCTGAATTTTATTTTTCTGGATTTTTGGATTTATTACATTCAGCTTTGCAGCTCCATACAATGTGATTTAATTCTGGGACACATGCAAGAATTATATTTTGCCTATTCAGTTTACTCCTATCAAGTGATCTTATTCGTATGGAAAGAAAAGATATCAGCTGCAAAATAGGCTTCAACTAGTAAACATAAATACAAATATAAAAAAAAATAAAGCTCCAAGGCTGACGCAGCGCTAAAGAAATATAAAATTAATTGTGTTTCATAAATATTGAATAAAAAATTAAGTGAAATATAATGAGAAAAATGTAGATGAAGCAGCTAAAAGTTCAGCACTAAAAAAAAACTTATAAGCAATATATAATTCAAAAGAGTGCAGTGCTACAATACCAACTCATATAAAAGAGAATGAAGGTGAAAAAGTGAAGAAAAAAATGAATGAAAAAAAAACCCCCCAACAAAGTATATAAATCCGTGGAAAATTCATAAGTGAACTCAAAACAGAAAAAACTTGTGCAAAGTCCCATTCAAATAATAACAAAGAAAGTCCATATGAAGGTAATCTTTCAAAATGTTGCAAAAAAGGAAATTCCACAGAGTTGAAGTGTCACCAATCTTCCCAAGCAATTTGTGTTTTGACAAAACACCCAGTGATGTGGTAGTCTGCTTACCAGAGAGTCACGACTGCAGATCGCAGTCTCACCAAGCCTAGGGATATAGGTCTCCCCACAAACCAATCAGGATAGAACCACCAATGTTCCAAGGATAACAGCTAGCTTGCAGCAAAACATTTGCATCAAAATTGCTTTTACTATGCCATAAAATGCTGCCTTCTGGTCCTTATTTCCTTTTTGATCCACCAGGGTGATGCTTCCACCAAACAGCATAGCACCATCCACCATGTGGACTTTCTTTGTTATTATTTGGATGGGACTTTTTGCACAAGTTTTTTCTGTTTTGATTTCACTTATGAATTTTCCACGGATTTATATACTTTGTTGGGGTTCTTTTTGTCATTCATTTTTTTTCTTCACTTTTTCACCTTAATTCTTTTTTTATATGAGTTGCTTTTGTAGCGCTGCACTCTTTTGAATTATAAATACAAATATAAAAATAATATATATATATAACTGTATATACAGTGTGTATAAAAAAGTAGCACCCATTTAAAACAATCACATTTTGCTGTTTTGCAAGCTAAAAAAGACAGACACGGTTTTTGTTTTATCCAGATGTATTTACTCAGTGCAACTAATAATATCCAAGTGAAAGCTATAACACCAACATGTCAAAAAATCAAAAACAGAATCACCAAGTTGGAAAAGGGATCACCCCCTTCCTAAAAAACTAAATGAGGTGTAGCTTATCACCTTCTTACTGGCACACAAAGCCATTTGACTTTCAACTGTGATCAGTTGTGGTCATTTTGATTAGCTCAGCATGAAAAGGGAAAATGTTATACTTACCTAACGGTAATTTTCCTTTCCTGATGCAAGCATGACAGCATATACGTATGGGAAGGCTCCGCCTCCCTGCCCAATCAGGACCAGTTATACTATAAAAGTAGGTCTCCTCCCTTACCGCAGTATTCTCATAGTTTAGTATCACTGCGGAAGGCCTTTCTTAAATGCTCAAGGCCCTTATATTTGTTTCACTTTTAATTTTTAATTTTTTTTGGGGGAGGGGACCTATATGCTGTCATGCTTGCATCAGGAAAGGAAAATTACCGTTAGGCAAGTATAACATTTTCCCTTTTCCTGAAACAGCATGACAGCATATACATATGGGATGTACCAGATCACCAGACAACAAGGGTGGGTACTGCTCAAGTGTTTAAGAGGATTAGATCTATCCCCTCTAACGACTGAGATTTATTGTAGTTACGACTGCTGGGTCCACCAGAATGGACCCCCAACGTGTTGAATGTAGAACAGGTCGTAGTTTACATATTAACTCTGGAGGAACTATTTTGGAGTTCTGTCAATGGATGCGCAACCAGTTTGGAAGAGCTGTCTCTGCCCTCATCTGATGGATTTGTCCTATCCCATCTAGGCTTTGACTAACTTTATCCGCAGAACTGCCATAGTCTTCGTTGGACAGCGAAATTGTCCTTTTCCGATGCCGTTAGGCCTGATAAGTCTATCGTTTTTCTCCTAGAAGAAGGGCTAATTTTATGTCTCTCTTCAACCTCTTTTCAATGTTTGTGGAACTTCAAACACTTTAGTTTGGATCTGCCAAAAGGATGATGATGTTCTAACTCAGGTTGCCAGTATACCAACCTTTGTATAGTGTTGAGGAAGAGACTAGAGCCATTTTGCCTGATCATTTCAGCAACAAGGTAGTTTATGGTTTGACACTTGGATGTTTGAGATTCGTCTAGATCTACTCTACATACAGTATTTACCTAAAAGGAATACTTATTCCATGTTACTGGCCATATTTAGGATGTCTTGTCCCTCTAAATGGAGAGTGAGATAATGTGTCTCACACTATTTGGAAGACCCCATGGTGGAAAGAATAACCTGCCTAGGTCTTTCGGACTTGGTTGCTGAGATATGCAACCGTTACTGGATCCCAGAGAGTGAAGACACGACAGTATCCCTTAATGCAGTCTGTAGGCTTGCTTGTATACAATTCATTCCTTACAGTAAGAACAGAGAATTCCATTTTTTTAATTCTGTAGGTTCTTCTCGTAGCTAATGTACTTGAAGTCTGGAGTAGGCACTCTGACCTCCATTGGATTTCAAACACTAACGGCGAGACCTCCACTTCTTGGTCTCCTGTATCTAGATTTAATTTGTTTTAATTTGGAAGATACCGTGGGCACGCTGTATAAGGGGGGTTGAATCTCAGGAAGGAGAATAGGAAGTTCTCGGATCGGAGACTGTACCCGTGGGCATCATTGCCTGCAAGCCACAGGGCAATTATCGTTATCACCACCGAGCGGCTGCGAATCCGGATAAGGATCCTGGAGACTTAAGTTTGTTGAATATATACGTATTGCCGACCCAGTTAGCTGTCCTTGGTTTATCTGCTTCCACCTCTGGGAAGCCACCCAGGTTACTGTCAGACCAATATCTTGATAGCCTTATCCTTGGCGATCCCTTGACAGTCTTTTGTTTGAGACTGTCCCTTGTCATCAAACAGCTTTTGTATCTTACGCCATCTGGCTGTAAGTTCTAGAAAACCCTAAC
Organism: Rana temporaria; assembly: GCF_905171775.1. Lineage (NCBI taxonomy): Eukaryota > Metazoa > Chordata > Amphibia > Anura > Ranidae > Rana > Rana temporaria. Next base: position 91,479,984 of record NC_053493.1, on the reverse strand, counting down.
CTAACATGCTGGGAGATACCTCTGACAGAAGTTGACTAGTTTTGCATTCCTTCTTGCCAGCGAAGATAGGCCTTCCCCATTTTGCTGAGTCTTTTCAGCATAGTTGAGGCTCCCTTTGTTGTGTTTCGGAAAGACTTCAGTCTGTGACCGCTGTAACTCTGGCTTTTGGACACCTTGTCCCTCATTGGCATGAATACTCAACAAGTAACAACTTGTGATGACTGGTATGCTGAAAGATTAGTTAGCTTAGCTACCTCCCTAAGAGGGGACTTTTCTCCTCTGTGGAGTCATCGTTTCTAGCGCGGGAAGTCCTTCTTTACTACAAAACCAGTTAATACAGCCGTCAACATTGCTTGGGCCCCCTCGGACCACATGGGTTATCACAGTCTACTTTATCGCTCTTGCGACCGTGGGATGCAACCAATGGGAAAGAGCCATTTGTTCAAATGAGATACTTATACTGTTGCTCTCTCCGAGTGTAACTTTATTTTTTTATTCATTAACTTTTTCCAGAGATTCAGAATTACCTCCCAGTAGGTGATTATTGTGATGAGATTAGTTGGTCTCTCGATAACGGCTCCTCCCGACTTGATTAGAGTCTGTACTGGGACTTTTCCCAGAACCTGGAAGCCATTGCACCATTCTGTTGTCCAAACAAGACTCACCAGAAGTCCTTGTGCCCGCAAGTCGGCCCTTACTGGACCCAATATCCCAGGAGATTGTGGAAAGGTCACTGTCTGCAAGTTTAACTCGTAGTGCACTCTGATTGCCACGTGAAGCTACTTGCTGAAACATGGGTATTTTGAAGTGTGTATACCTTATACACACATACCCCCTTGTGAACGACCACCACATACAGGGTATAGTATTTATACAAAAGGTAAATACCGCCCTATCATCACACACCTAGGTTGGACTAGGTTTCCAGTATTACAACATGAAATTGTGCGATTTTACTGCGATTTCTATGCGTCTTGAATCAATGCCTGTGTATTCTTGATGTCCACGGCCCCCAGTTAGACCACAGTGGGATCAAAAGTTGTGTAGGGACTACTTTGAAGTTGCAGCGACTTGGGGGTCGCACTGCTATGAACAATACTCCTTAAAAATCCTGGAGTAGGATTTGTGGGGGTCAGGTCTTACTGACGGCTGGAGAGATTAATTGCAATGATGGCCTATGCAATTCTTTTGGATCCTCATCCTTCCTCTTGTTATTCAAGTTTTACTTTGACTAACGCCCATGTAATCACAACCCTTGTGCTCTGAAGCATCATGGAGGGAATTTAATGAATTGGTAGAGAAATTAAAAAAAAATTCCATTGGCTTCCTTAATGCACAGGACTCACGGATCCTAAGCTCAAATCTACATCCAACTGTCAGCAGACCCTATTGTGCGGCTTGGGCAAATAAAGAAGATTATTGATTCTTTATTCTCCGCTATAGTTCTCCCACATTTAACTTGTCAGTCTTTTGGCTATCCTCTGGTCATTGGTGATTAACATAAGGAATTAATCTTCCTTCCAGATATCGGCAGATCCGACTTGAACAGTCACCACTCTGACTTAAAGCGGCATGTGTTTATTTGTGGGAGGGGCCATAAGGGTTCTCTGGCCACAATGATTTCTGGAGAAACAGCATACAGTCTTGTATCCGCAGTGACTGAACTGCATCATTGGCTATTCCATTTTCAATCTAGGATCCGCCATCATAGAGAGCTTATCACTGACCAGAGCTGTGCTTTCATCCTGCTCGATCGCAGGTCACAACAACACTACTTAACAGTAGTATGAACCTTGTTCATCTCCAGCTCCATTTGCTGTCCCAGGGTCTCTGCAAGGGTTTTTTTTCTTCTGTTGAAAGAATGGCACCCTTGGTTAATCTCATGAAGCCCGTTTGGCCGGCTGCTTTTGAGGCAGAGGTACCCTTTAGATGACTTTGCTTGAATAGCTTAGTACCCGAGTTCCAGTCAGTTTGGACGGGGTTAATGTATCCATCTTTTGCTTCTGATATACCAACTTGCCAGAGCAATTTTCCAGAAGCAAGCTCTCAGGTAGAGGTTGCCTTTAAACAAACACAGTTGTTTGATTAGGCTTGGTATGGAACCATTAGTGACTGTAGGCCTTCTCAGTCTCTGCCCATTTGTCACTGTCTTTGGCCTGCAACCTTGTTTTGCATTCTGGCCGACACACCAGTTACCATCAGACCACTATGATTACTGTAGCGATTTCTTGATCTGCCCCTTCTGGCAGTTAACTACATAGTGGGTTTTTCCAGGGCTGAATAGGATCTGTCCCTTGTCGCAGAATCAGGTAGACTGGTGTTGGTGTCGAGGGCTGGAGATTTACACTCATTATGCCCATAACGTGCACTCTTTTAGGAGTGCATATACCTACCTGCCCTCACCTTCATTAAAGTTGCTGGTCTCTAGGAAGGCTGATTGCTACTGGTTCACAGATGAGCTGAAAGCCTGGAGCCATGCCTGGGGTTATTTTCCATAAATAGTAACCACTACAAACCCCATATCTCTCTGTGGGGTACCCCAAATAACACAAGCAATTACCTATTGCTACCAAGTAAGTACTAAGGAATGTGACTAAACAGATCCTGACATTTTAGCACCAAGGTCAACATGTAAATGCATAGAAATAAACACATCACAGCATTACCTAATGTGGAGTTAATGTAATCAAAGGCAAGCAGCATAAATTAATAGCACTAGCAGGTTAAACCTACCTAGACACATGTACCACCAATGAGACCAATCTTCAATACACAGTGAGCCCATCCTGCAGACCCAGACCCTGCATTAAAATGAAAGGGCTCTCAGTATCACCTGTTATCAGTTCAAGCTTTAGCAATACTGCAACACATCTTTCAGTCTGTTTAATATTAGTAAACAGCGTGGCACTATGGACCTCCAGTTACATTCACATGTGTGATATATGCTTTTCAGAAATGCAAACTTACAACATACCTGCAGAAAATAAATGAAGACTGTAAAGCCAGGCTTGTTGAGTTAAAAGGAGGACTTCAGCCCAGCAGGACGCCTGCTATCATCATTAGCAGTATTGCAGACACAAACCATAGCCCTTCAGTAATGCAAGTTTAACCACATACTTGCAGCAGTAACTAAATGGAATTGTTGCACCATGTGGTGCCTTACCACCTGCATGCTTCATGTCCAAATAAAGTCCAATGAATGTCCATCCATGGCGTCATGATAAATGAGCAATCCCTAGAGACCAGATGCCTTCACCCCCCATCTTCCTGGATCCTGCTGGGGTGAGGTCTCCCCAATATAGGCGTTCAGGTCTGCCTGTACAGCGGGGAGCTTCGTCACAGGAGAGGCTTGAACCTGTGCGGCTTGGCCAGAAGTGTCTAGCAAGGTGAGGGAAAAACAAAAAATGTCCTGCTTTCTAGCAGTAGGAGACCTACTTTTATAGTATAACCGCTCCCAATTGGGCAGGGAGGCGGAGCCTTTCCCATACGTATATGCTGTCATGCTGTGTCAGGAAAACAGCTTTCCTGGAACATTTCAGTTCCCGTTGAAAGAAACAACCAACTATGGGTGGCAATTCTCTATCAAAAGATTTCTGGGATAAAGTTGTGTACAGGCACAAGTCAGGAGATGGATACAGAACATTTTAAATGCTTTTATCAATCCCTAGAAGCACAGCGAAGTCTAGTATTAAGAAATGGAAGGTATTTGGTACAACAAAGACCCTCCCTGGATGAGGACGTCGCTCCAAACTAGATGAAAGAGCCAGTAGGAAACTGATCAGAGAGGCTAACAAGTGGCCTACAGCAACTCTGAAGCAGTTGCAGGAATGTACGACAAATCTGGAGAGTGGAAATCTGGTGTAGCTGTGCATGGTAGCCAATCAGCTTCTAACTTTAGCTTTTTCAAGTAAGCTTTGACAACAAAACCTGGAAGCCGATTGGCTACCAGCACAGCTGCACCAGATGATTTTGCACGCTCCAATTTTAGTTAATTAACTCCTATGTGTGCATGCAGCAACAATATCACAAATTCTCCACAAATGTGGCTTGTATGGGAGGATTTCAGGAAAAAAGACACTCCTCAAGGAAGGCCACATGCAGTAATGATTGAGTTTTTTCCAAAACGCACCATGAAGATTCTGAGGCCACATGGAAAAAAGTGTTCTGGTCAGATGAGCCTAATATTGAATTATTTGGCTTCAACACCAAACGATATGTCTGATGGAAATCCAATACAGCTCATCATCCAAATAACACCATTCCTACAGTAAGGTATAAAGGGGGTAATATCCTGTTATGGGGTGTTTCTCTGCAGCAGGGACTGGAGCACTCGTCAGGATAGAAGGAAAAATGAATTTGGGCAAAATAACATCAGATTCTTGAGGAAAATCTGCTGCCCTTTGCCAGAAAGTTGTCAATGGGAAGAAGGTTTGCCTTCCAACATGACAATGACCCAAAGCACACAGCAAAAATTATAGCAAAGTGGTTGGAGGAGAAAAGGTTAATGTCCTCCCATTAGATATGTACAGAATTTATAAAATGTATTTTGTTTCAGATAGGTTTGTTGTGTTACTAATTTGTTTCATTATGGAATTTGTTTTGGAATTAGCTTAGTTTCGTTTTCGTAAAATGTTGTTTAGTTTTCGTTGCCATTTAGTAATTTTTAAAAGAATGATTAGAGTTCGTATCGGTCAAAAAACGATCGACTGATTCACATTCTGTGTGAAGAAACATCTGGTTGTTAAGTAGCGGGCCAGAAAGCCGGCTGCCTGCATCCTTAACCATAAGCAATCATTTGTCCCTCCCTTTTCTGACCTGCTGGACTGCGTTCTCGGATAACGGTCTGGTAAGGATTTTGGGGGGACCCCACGCCGTTTTTGTCGGCACTCTTTTCTTTACATTCATCTGTCAGTGGGGAAGCCTCTGACAGATGATGACTCATGGTTGTTAAGGATGCGGGCGGCCAGCTTCCAGGCCCACTGCTTAACCACCAGCGATTTCCTCCCACATAATTCGAATTGGTCGATCGCTTTTCAACTGATCCAAATTCTTCTCTTTCTAAAAAGTTGGAATTAGTTAAAAAAAACGAATAGATTTCATCGAAATTCGTAACTATTCATTACAATTTCATTACAATTTAATTTGGAGATTCGTATACCACTAAATCTCCGAATTACCAAAAATTTGTCCAAATTTGTATTTAGACCAAAACGAATTACACCTGTCTACCTTGCATGGCTTAGTCATTGAAAGTCTGTGGAAAGACTGCCAGCCACAAATGGTCACCATCAAATTTAACTGAACTTGAGCAGTTCTGCAAAGAAGAGTGGGCAAATATTGCAAAGTCTAGATGTGCAAAATTTGTAGAGACATATCCCAACAGACTAAAGGCTGTAATGAAAGCAAAAGGTGGTTCAACAAAATACTGACTGAAGGGGGTGATCCTTTTTACAACTCAGTGATTCCGTTTTTGATTTTTAAATTTTTTTTCTGACATGTTGGTGTTATCTCTTTCACTTGGATGTTCTAAGTCGCATTGGGTAAATAAAGCCGGATAAAAAAAAAAAACGGTGTACGTCTCCACTTCAGTCTGCAAAGCAATAACATTTGATTATTTAAAAGTGGGGGGGGGTGATCCATTTCTATACCTATTGTATTTACACCTTTAACCACTTAAGGACCCCCTTCACGCCGATATACATCAGCAGAATGGCACAGCTGGGCACAAGCACGTACCTGTACGTCCTCTTTAAGAGCCCAGCTGTGGGGTTCGCTGGCGCGCTCGCGACCTGGTCCGAAGCTCCGTTACCACGCCGGCGGCACCCGATCCCCGCCAGTGTCCCGCGAACGGTCACAGGAGCTGAAGAACGGGGAGAGGTGTGTGTAAACACACCTTCCCCGTTCTTCATTGTGGCAATGTCAGTGATCGTCTGTTCCCTGATATAGGGAAAGACAATAACTGATGTCACATGTCCAGCCCCGCCCACCTACAGTTAGAAACACATATGAGGTCACACTTAACCCCTTCAGCGCCCCCTAGTGGTTAACTCCTAAACTGCAATTGTCATTTTCACAGTAATCAGTGCATTTGTATAGCACTTTTCGCTGTGAAAATGACAATGGTCCCAAAAATGTGTCAAAATTGTCCGATTTGTCCGCCATAATGTCGCAGTCAAGAAAAAAAAAAATCCCTGATCTCCGCCATTAGTAGTAAAAAAAAAATTATTAATAAAAATGCCATAAAACTATCCCCTATTTTGTAAATGCTATAAATTTTGCGCAAACCAAACGATAAACGCTTATTGTAATTTTTTTTAACCAAAAATAGGTAGAAGAATACGTATCGGCCTAAACTGAGGAAAATAAATGTTTTTTTTATATCTTTTTTGGGGATATTTATTATAGCAAAAAGTAAAAAATATTGCATTTTTTTAAAAATTGTCACTATTTTTGTTTATAGCGCAACAAATAAAAACCGCAGAGGTGATCAAATACCACCAAAAGAAAGTTCTATTTGTAGGAAAAAAAGGACGCCAATTTTGTTTGGGAGCCACGCCGCACGACCACGCAATTGTCAGTTAAAGTGAAGCAGTCCCGAATTGCAAAAAGGGGCAAGGTCCTTAACCTGCATAATGGTCCGGGTCTTAAGTGGTAAAAAAATATATTGTAATAGTTTGGCAAGTTCTAATGTTCACACCATCAGTCTTTCACAACTTCCAAATCCACATGTATTCAAATGTTGACTAACCTGAGAGAAGCAGCAGGAGGTTTTGGATACCTAAAAATATACAGGGGTTGACAAATTTGCTTGGAATCTAGGAGCCAGCTAAAAAAGTTAGGAGCCAGAAAACTCGCCCCGTCCCGACGAGCTTGCGCGCAGAAGACGAACACATACGTGAGCAGCGCCCGCATATGTAAGCTGTGTTCAAACCACACAAGTGAGGTATCGCCGCGATTGGTAGAGCGAGAGCAATAATTCTAGCCTTAGACCTCCTCTGTAACTCAAAACATGCAACCTGTAGATTTTTTTTAAACGTCGCCTATGGAGATTTTAAAGGGTAAAAGTTTGTCGCCATTCCACGAGCGGACGCAATTTTGAAGCGTGACATGTTGGGTATGAATTTACTCGGCGTAACATTATCTTTCATAATATTAAAAAAAAAAATGGGGATAACTTTACTGTTGTCTTATTTTTTAATTAAAAATAGTGTAATTTTTTCCTAAAAAAGTGCGCTTGCAAGACCGCTGCGCAAATACAGCGTGACAGAAAGTATTGCAACGATCGCCATTTTATTTTCTAGGGTGTTAGGATAAAAAAATATATATAATGTTTGAGCGTTCTAATTAGAGGGAGGAAGATGGCAGTGAAAATAGTGAAAAATGACATTAGAATTGCTGTTTAACTTGTAATGCTTAACTTGACGCCAGGACACCATTTCTAGTCGCCATGGCGACCGGGATTTGTCGAGCCCTGAAATAAGAATAGTTACTTATTTTGCTGTGTTGGCAGAATATAACTCAACTAAAATGTACTGTACTGAATATGGTTATTTATCTGTTGCAGTCCTTTAAAGCGGAGTTCCGGCCACAATTTCACTTTTTAAATATAAATACCCCTGTAATACACAAGCTTAATGTATTCTAGTAAAGTTGGCCTGTAAACTAAGGTCCGTTTTGTTAGGTTGTTACAGCATTTAGACACTTTATAAAATAGAAATTGACTGGGCCATCTTAAGTGTGGGCATCATGAAGCCAGACTGTATGACTTCCTGGATTTCGATCTCGCACATGCTCAGTGCTGCACAAGCAGTGTCAGATCAGGTTTCAGCACCTGTGCTGTCCAAGTCACATGATTCTTCGAGACTGGGGATTGCACAAACTCCTGGAAAGTTACACCCACTACATTCCCAGGAGTCTGTGCGGTGTAGGTTAGGAAGCATTAAGCACCTAGGTGCAGGAAGTGGGAAGATTAACTATTCTGCCTAGCAACAACACTTTGAAGGCATCAAAAAAAAAAAAAAAAAAAAAATTCGTAAAGGACTAATGACATTTTTTTTAAAACTACTGATGTAATCTTATATTTATGGGTGGAACTCCACTTTAAATGTAATTATCACTAATGGGTCAAAGCAAGCCTATAATATAATTGTGGTTGTGGCATGGTGATTTCAACCTTTTTATGGTTAAAACAATTTAAAATAAACACACATCTGCACAATGCACAAAATTGCATGCAAAATCCAACTGCAGTGGAGTAATACCAGCTTCAAAGTATAAATCTATTCACAACTTTTTTAGCTTAGTTTTAGAATGAGGGAGGGTTGGAATAGATTTTACTACTTTACTACAAAAATGATGTGTTTTTTATGCTGTTGTGCCCCTATTAGAAGGATACCTTCCCATTGGACAGCAATTACAGCCTTACCAAGTCTGGGTTGGGGTTTCACTTTCTAAAGAACTCCAGGAAGACAAGTTGTCAATCATTTTCATTCTAGGGAGAGGGTATTGTTAGGCAGGCCATAGACGGTGCACAATCCCCCATCAACACAGACAGTGGGGAATCCCTCCTGCCGAGCATTGGGGGGGTGGGGGGGGGGATAAGCTGGGAGAAGATAGTGATTATTGCTAGTGGTTATAGCAGCCACAAGCAATAATCGCAAGTGAATCCGGCAGGCTGGTTGTACCCAAGTTGTTTGATCATTCAAATTGGTACCATCAGCCTACCCACACATGGTTCAAATCTCAGCCGGTTCGGCAAGAACCAGCCAGGATTCTATGGCCGTCTTTAGACTAGCAGATTTAGTTGGACTTCAAAGTAACAAATTAAAGCCTAAAGCCTCATACACATGACGTGACTATTGGACGAATGATCGTCTTTTTTTTTTTGCATGCTAGTCTCATATTGAAAATGAAGAGGTTATTAAAGTTACGAAAATTCTCTTATGACAGAATACAACTTCGAAAAGAATGTAATGTGTTGTATTGTATTGTAATGTATTCCTACATTTCTGAGCATGCGTAGTCTTGCTCTTCTGATTTTTTTCGGACTAATACTGTACTGATTAAACGAAAATGGTAATTTTGGATTAACTGATCGGCTCTCAAAAGCTGTGTACTAAAAATCAGATTATCGTACGATCGCTCCGAAAGCAGTATTTTTTTGTTTGATTGTGTGTACTAGACTTACCTCCAGCTAACACTTCATAAGCAGTTATTTTTTCCCTTTTCAGATAAAGGTTTTACATGAATGAATAAAAGCTGATCATTCCCCCTACTCTTCTGCAACCTTTCCTACCGCAAACAAAGTGGCTGGAAGGAGTGCGGATCTCAGAGTCCAGACGGGGGCAGAGCATAGATCTGTGAAAGAAGGGCTACAGGGGGCTGGTGGCAACAGAAATACAGGCACAGTGGATTGGAGGAGATGACGGTACCTTACCTGACAGGGCACAGCAACTTTCTTACAATCTAAGTGGCCAATGGAGCAGAAGAGATGGGGAATGGAAGAGGAAGGAGAACTTTCTACCAGAGAAAGAATCCCCCAGAGGCAAAACAAAACCTTGACTCGAGCTAGTTTCACATTTGTGCGATGCATGAATGCGCACAAACGTGCGCATTACGGCCACGGAAAAAAAAAAAGCAAATTTTGCAGGCACGCGTGGTGCTATTAAATCTTCTTGCTACTGACAGCTCCAAATCATGTACCAAAGCACATGGGTGATGATTTACTAAAGGCAAATAGACTGTACACTTTGCAGTTTCTCCAGAGCTTAGTAAATGAGCAGAAGCTCTGCTGACTTCCATCACCCAATTTATGTGCAAACATGATTGGGTATTCTTGGCAAACTGAAGCGTTACCTCATTTACTAAGCTCTGGAGCAACTGCACTTTGCATGGTCTATTTTGCCTTTAGTAAATCAACCCCATAGTGACAAAGGCCCAGATTCACAAAGGAGATACGACGGAGTATCTCAGATACTCCATCGTATCTCTGGGCCAGATTCTTGTAGATTTGAGGCGGGCGTAGCGTAAGCCATTTACACTACGCCGCCCCAACTTACAGGAGCAAGTGCTGTATTCCCCAAACACTTGCTCCGTAGTTTGGGGCGGCATAGTGTACTTGGCCCGGCGTATCCCCACGTAACTCCAAGGGGGCGGCTTGTATTTAAATTAAGCGCGCCCCCGTGCCGTTCGAACTGCGCATGCTCCGTCGGGTAAATTACCCGACGTGCATTGTGCTAAATGACGTCGCACGGACGTCATTTGTTTTAATGTTAACGTAAATGGCGTCCAGCGTCATTCACGGATGACTTACGCAAACAACGTAAAATTTTAAAGTTGAGACACGGGAACGACGGCCAGACTTAACATTGAGTACGCCACCTAGGGGGCATGTTTATCTTTACGCCGCGTATCTCTTACGGAAACAACGTTAAATCACTACGACGGGCAAGCGTACGTTCGTGAATCTAGTCATTTGCATATTCTACGCTAACCGCTATGGAAACGCCACCTAGCGGTCAGCGTAGATATTGCAGCCTAAGATACAACGGCGCTGGCCGTCGTATCTTAGGCATGTTTAAGTGCATCTCAGTTTGAGAATACACTTAAACATACGACGGCCTTAGATTCGGACTTACGTCGGCGTATCTGCTGATACGCCGGCGTAATTCTTTGAGAATATGGCCCTCTGTTTTTATCTATGCGACTGATTCATAGAACCAGTTACGCATAGATATCCCTAAGATCCGACAGGTGTAATTGTTTTACACTGTCGGATCTTAGGATGCAATACCGCGGCCGCCGCTGGGGGGAATTTGCATCGTAAACCAGCGTCGGGTATGCAAATTAGGAGTTACGGCGATCCAGAACGGTTTTTCGCGTTCGATACGTCGCCGCTAGTCTAGTTTCCCGTCGCAAAGTTAGTCGTCGTTTTTGGTGCCCTAACTTTAGTCAGCAAACGTATTGCTGTCTAAAGTATGGCCGTCGTTCCCGCGTCGAAATTTTAAAATTAACGTCGTCCGGGAATACGGAATTACGCTACGCGCGTCGCCGTTCAAAAAAATGACGTCACTGCGCGCAAAGCACGACAGGAATTGCGAAACGGAGCATGCGCAGTAGGTCAGGCGCAGGAGCGCGCCTAATTTAAATGGCACACGCCTTGCGCCGGACGTATTTACGATACATCGCCGCAAATTTCCAGGTAAGTGCTTTGTGGATCGGGCACTAAAACTGGAAACTTGCGACGGTGTATCGTAAACGGGTTACGTTACACGGCCGCAAATGTATGTGAATCTGGCCCTCGGTACCAATCTTTTGGTGCAGCGCGATAAAAAAAAAAGAAAAGATGCTTGCACTTCTTTGATGCTATGTTTGTCCTTAGAACAGCCCATTAAAATTGAGAGAAACAAATTGTTACCCCAGCTCCACTGCCAATATAAAAGTTCACAAACTGTGATCCGGTGGTCTAGCCAGGACATTCAGGCCCCACAAATACAATACTTAAATCAGGAAGGCTGGCAACTCAGATGCTCTTGAATAAAAGTACTTTATTAGTTACATGTGTTCACTGACGCGTTTCGGCTAAGAAGCCTTCATCAAAGCATTACAATGAACAGGCTGTCCTAAACAAGACATACAAAAACACATGTGCACTGCAGCACGTTCATAGGTGTGAATGGAGCCTTAGGTATTGTTCGCAGTGGACAATGAAACTGGGCTAAGAAAACAAAACTCTAACTTAGCTATTATATTATCAAGAATAAGAAAGTATGTAAACCCTGATAATAAACATTTCCTATTTGCTCCCTTTTGGTCTGTTAAATATACCATTGAATGTTTAATTTCTGTTCCACAAACCCAAAAAAGAAAATGCTGATCCTGACGGAAACCGAGTACTATTCTGTGCATTATAAAATATTATCAGGAAATGTTTTAGGGCTACTGAATACCCCTCTATGTGTTATGGAAGAGAGAAAATAGGATTTTTGTACTCACCGTAAAATCCATTTCTCTGAGTTCATAGACGGACACAGCCTTCATTGACATTAGGGTTATGCTTCTTTCTACCAGGAGATTTAGGCAGAATTTAACAGCACTTAAAGTGTTAAAACCTTTCCTTCGTGCCGCTCCTCCCAGGGGGCGTGGCTCCCCCAGGCATAACACACAGCCTGCTCTAGGAGCCTCAGTCCATAACAAGCAGTACAAACCAAGGAGGGGTGGGTGCTGTGTTAGTCTATGAACTCAGAGAAATGGATTTTACGGTGAGCACAAAAATCCTATTTTCTCTTCCGTTCATAGACAGACACAGCCTTCATTGACATTAGGGACGTCCCCAAGCAGTGTCAAAAAATTTGAGGGGTGGGAAAGTAACACAGCAAACCAGGTTACACCCCAAACAAAAACTGGAGTTGCTGAACGGAGAAACTCCAACCATAAACTGCCGCCCGTAACACCTGCGGCTGAGGAAGGCATCAAAAGATGCACACACATCCACCTTGTAAAGACTTTGAAACAGCGTGGATTGATGACCAGGATGCATCCTAACACCGCTGTAACACAGAGGCAAGATGCCGGAAAGCCCAAGAGGCCCCGATCGCCCTGGTCGAATGCGCCATAACCCGAAAGGGGGGCATAGGCCTGAAGCACAATCCGTCGGAACCACCTAGGAACGGTGGCCGACGAGACTGCCAGGCCCTCTTGTAGGGCCAGCCACCGACACGAACAGTGAGCCCGACTTCCGGAACGGAACTGTAACATATAAGTACACTCGTAGGGCCCGAACCACATCCAGAGGATGCAAAGTGGCCTCCTCCTGGCATTTCGGCCGAGGACATAAGGATGGAAGAACAATGTCCCCCTCAATGTGAAAAGCCGAAACGACCTTAGGGAGAAAGAACGGCTGCGGCCGCAGCACCACCTCATCCATACGGATGACCAAGTAGGGAGCCTTGCAAGACAAGTCCGCCAGATCAGACAGACACCCGTCTGATCGAGGTAATTGCTACCAGAAATAAAATCACCTTTTGGGACAACAAAAAACCTCCCGAATGTCCTCAAAAGGAGCATCCCGAAGCACTGAAAGGACTAAATTCAAGTCCCATGGGGGTAAAGGAGGGCGCACCGGAGTACGCATCCAGGAGTGCAACGCCAAGGGTCGCCGCAAGTAAAAACAGCCAGAGCAGAAATCTGGCTCCTAACCGAATGTAAGGCGAGAGCCTGAACCACTCCCTGCTGCAAAGACAGCAGATTTCGGGCGGAAGATCGGAACCTGAACAGAAGATCAATTCCCAGGGGAAGACGCTAGGGGGCGTCTGCCACCAGACGCATTAGGTCCGCGTACCAGAAGCGACGCGGCAATTTGGGGCAATCAGAACTGATAGAATCCCTACAGCTTCCACTCAGCGCAGCAGGCGAGGAAGAAGCTTCCGAGGAGGGAAGGTGTAAAGTAGGCGATAGTGATCCCAAGGAGCCACCAACGCGCCTAAAGCATCCGCCCACGGGTCCTTAAACCTGGCCACGAATCGTGGCACCTACCGATAGAGACAGGACGCTAGAAGGTCCACGTCCGGAGTGCCCCACTTACGGCACAGACCCCGAAACACCTGCAGGTGGAGAGACCACTCTCCTTGGCCCAGTGCAGTGCGACTTAGGTCGGCTAGCCAATTCCGTATTCCCGGAATGTACCCAGGCCGAAAGAGCCGGAACAGACCCTTCGGCCCACCGAAGGATGTGCGCGACCCCCGTCGCTGCAACAGAACTCCGTGTGCCTCCCTGATGATCAACCTACGCCAAGGCCGTGGCGTCACCAGACAGGATCCTGACCTGTCGGCCCTGTAGATCCAGGGACCACCTGGCAAGGCAAGGCTTGATTGCTCTGAGCTCCAGAACGTTGATCAGTAGGCAGGACTCCACCTGAGTCCAGTGCCCCTGGGCTGATTGGGTTCCCCATCCGGAGAGGCTGGCATCTGTCGTGACCACTGTCTAGTGGCCTGCAGAAAAAACGACTTTTCGGCCCGAAGCACCGGTAACGCCAGCCACCACACCAGGGGAGACATGATCAGATGACTCAAGTGAATCTGGTAATCCGTAGATGACGGAAGCTAGTCCCATCATGACAGCAATTCCCTCCGTAGTATCCTGGCGTGGAATTGGACATACGGAACCGCCTCGAACAAGGCCACCAACGGACCCAGAACCCTCCTGCAGAATCGCAGAGAAGACCGCTTCTGGGTCGGCAACTGCTGCACAGCAGATAGCAGAGTCTGAAGTTTTTCCGTTAGGAGAAAAACACTCCCGCCCCGGCGGAATCCAGTACTAGTCCCAGGTAACACGTGATAGACACGGCTCCACCAATGCAGAGCTCGAAGGAGAATGTCAGCCAAACATCCCATGATAACAAAACTCCCGCTGTCACAGCCGGGCCAGTATCGGGACGAGCACCTTGGCGAAAGCCCACCGAATGGGAAGGGCACCAATTAAAATGGTCCCCCCCGACCGCAAAGCACAGAAACTCTGGTGCTTTGAGGATACACGAACATGTAGGTACGCGTTCGTGACATCCAAGGATGCCAGAAAAAAATCCCCCTGATGGAGTGCCGCTATTACCAAGCGAATCGACACCACCTGAAAGTTTGCACCTTGACAAAACAAACAAGGGACTGGAGGCCCAGGATTGACCAGGCCCCATCCTCCGTGGGGACACAAACAGAATGGAGCAAAAACCCCTGAGACCGTTCCAACGAGGGAACTGACACAATCACTCCCCTGACCAGAAGAACCTGGACAGCCCCTGACAGAGCCAGCCGGCGAACCGGAGGAGGCCAGAGGCCGGAGGGAAAAAACCCGTTTGGCAGACGAGAGAAACTCAAACTTGTACCCCAAGGAAACCACTTCGCAACCCCAACGGTCGGAGAGGAGAGACCTCCACCGAGCCATGAATGTGCGAAGCCAGTCTCCCACCCGAGACACGGGCAGAAGCAGACCTAGAGGCGGAAGCAGGTACGTCCGCAGACTTGTTAGGCATGCGGTATCAGGTGCGCTGCTACCCCACGGCTGGGGTTTAAGCACCATGTAGACCTACCCCCACCGCACAGGGCGGCCGAAAAAACGCTCGGAGGTAGTCAAGGAGGGCCCTTGCATAGGGCAAGGTCCCAAGCCCTTCCCAGACTGTGGGAACAGCAAGTGCTCACCACCCGTGGCATCCACAATGATGCCACCCAGGGAAGTCCCAAAAGGACCGTTTACCCTTAAAGGCCATCACCAAGGCCACCTTAGAGGACTAGTCCGCAGACCAACTATTCAGCCACACAAGGCGGCGCAGAACCCTGCATAGACGGAAGCTTCGGAACGTATCCATGGCCGCCTCGCAGAGAAAATTCAGACCCTGAACTATCGTTCAGCCAGGTCCCAAGAGGACTCGGAAGCCTCCCCTTCTTCCAGCTCCTGCAGCAGGAGCTTCGCCCTTTCCGTCGGGGCCTGACCAGGGCCCCGGCCAGAGCCGGCCTCACCGCCCAACCCACCACCGTGAATAGGGAGCGGGCCACGGCCTCCACTCTATCAGCGGGATCCTGAAATGCAGGAGCCCCTTCCACAGGCAACATGGTGGCCCTACACAGTCTGGACATAGGGGGTCCACTGGCAGAGGAGAGGCCTACTTTTTTTTTTTAAATCCCCCTCAAGGGGGTAACGGGTTGCAAAGTTTTTTGACAAACACGGTGGTGTCTCCGCCACAACCTCAATTTTTAGAGTCTCACGCACCGCAGAAACAAGAGTTCCAACAATTCTTGCTGACACTGCAGCAGAGACATCCTCACTATCCATGTGGGTCAAGTCCGCAGCCTCAGACATACCAGAACCAGATTCCATGTCAGAGACATCCCCAGAAGCAGGCTCAGGGAGGGGGCGCTTTTTTACCCCCCATCCGGCACCAGCTGCTTCAAACCTGGCAAGAAAACCCAGGATAGCCACATAAACAGATGTGGCAGGGGAAGAGACGCTAAGGGTTAACTCAGGCCTAGTGGAGAGGGAGACCTGGCTCAGGTTTCGTAGCCCAGCGCTGAGTCACCCCCCCTGCAAGGCAGGACAAAAAATCCCCACAGGTCACCTCCTTACAGCTAATGGAGAGCATGGGGGCCTCTGGTACTCACCACCCCACCCGGTGCAGCGGGGTCCGAGGACAGGGTGTGCTGAGAGCTGTGCAGCGCTGTGTCCGTTTTCCCCTGAGACACATCCGAGGTGATTGCAGCGCCAACAGCCGCCACACGAGGCAGACGAAAAAATGAAGATGGCCGCCGAATGCTGAAAAAACAGCATAGGACTACAAGAAAACGGCCGCCGGGCTATACAAGGCTAGGCTCCGGCAAAATGGCCGCCAATGACGCAGATTTAAAAAGACAGTGACATTTTTTTTTTTTTTTCAGCAACTGTCACACAGAAAAAACACCTCACAGCACACTGCAAAGGCCCAGAAGTGAACACCACAGCCCCTGCTACACCCGGGCCCTGCGACATGAGCCCCAGAAAAAAACCCTCACAGCCGTCACCCACAAAGGGAAGGAGGTATAGGAATAAGGGAGAGAGGAAAGCAGGGAAAAACCCTCAGTCGACTTCCCAAGGGAAACATTCCAGCCAGACCACTTAGAGGTCACTACTTACCCGTCCTGCGACCATCTGGCTGGAGGCATCCCAGACAGAACCAACGTCCATGAACGGCATGGCTGTCGGCCAGACACACTGTGACAAGGCCATAGAGACCGGTCATATGTGTGCCCTAGAACCGAAGTTCCCCGGCCGCCCCTGGAGCAACGGGGCCTGTCGTGGACGTCCCAAAGCTAAGCTAAGGGCCAGCACACGCTCGAAGGCCGAACCTGGGGGGACTACAAGGGTCGAGGACCCAGCCTGTCACCCAGTCGGCTGTTGATAGAAGAATCACAGGATTCAAAAAAATGCAGGAACAAAAACAATAAAAGCGAGAAAAATCGCAAGAAAAGAAACTCCAGAGTCCAGGACTCCAGAGAGAGCCTGACTCTCCTGTCGTTAGGCAGAAAAAGACTGAGGCTCCTAGAGCAGGGTGTGGGTTATGCCTGGGGGAGCCACGCCTCCTGGGAGGAGCGGCACGAAGGAAAGGTTTTAACACTTTAAGTGCTGTTAAATTCTGCCTAAATCTCCTGGTAGGAAGAAGCATAACCCTAATGTCAATGAAGGCTGTGTCCGTCTATGAACGGAAGAGAAAAGGGAGGTTTCCTGTATTTCTAACACACTTCCTGTCCTGGGGTGACAGTGCTATTTCTCCACACAGTAAGGTAAATGAGTGTTGTTGCCCTGGGACAAGAAATATGTTACTGACAGGATCACCAGGTAAAAATATATACGAAATATATAGGAATCTAAATCGGCCATCACATCTAATTACTGGTAAGCTGCAATGTAATACAGGTTGTGATACACTTTAATGACCTGAGGGTTATACGCGGTGGTATCAAAAAGTTACAGGACTAGTTTTATAGCATGTCAACAGATGGCATGCACAGTCACAGAGAGCACCAACCTTCATAAGTCAGTGTGCCAAAGAAAATCGTCCTGTGTACATCGGGAGCTGTGCAACTGGTGCTATTCTGACCACATGCGTTACCATGTCTGCTATTTCATCATGGACAGCAAATCAGAACAAAGAGCAAATATGAAGTTCTGAAGGGGGCGTGGCCAGCAACCGGGATGTGAGGACGTGCTTAGCCTGAGCTCCGTCCGTGCCGCACACATTCTGCCTTAATCCTGCAGACCCGATCGCCATACAGGGATCCCATCTGTCCCCACAGCTTCCAGGGAACGTTGTGCCCACCGGGAGATGATCAAATACGGCCCGCCGATGGAGGAAGCCTCAGAATTCGTCCCGCCACCACTGCAATGTAAAACGGGACAAGATGGCGCCGGTCCCTATGCTGTAGACACGCGCAGCCAGCCATCCTCTTCCTTATCAGCTCCGAGGCAAAAGCCTGCAGGGAAGGGTGAGTCACAGTGCTCCCCCCTGCTCTGAGCCCAGAAGACCCTCTCTTAATATGACCAGCTAGGGATTCTGATCCTAATATTTCTGACATGGACGCTGCTGATGCAGGTCTTTCAGAACCCTCCCTGTCTCAGATCATGGTGGCAATCCAGCATAGCCAAGCATCCCTGACCACTCAAATGTGTGAACAGGGATTAATTAGTAAATCAAAATGAAATCAGCTTTATGAGAAAACAGTTTCTTCTATCGTAAAAAAATAAAAAACTCAAGCATTATATAGTAAAGGAATACCTGTTGTCCTGTATGTTGAGTTGACGCAATGTCCTCACTGCATGAAGAAAAATGGCCAGAGTGATTACGTTACCCATTATTAATCTAATCCTTCCTTCAACCCCGACAGTTAAAGCGGGAGTTCACCCAAAAATCAACTTTCTGCAGTTAGATCCAGCATACTGCTGACATCTGCAGTATGCTGGTCTTTTTTTTTTTTTTTTGGTACTTATCGTTTTAGCAGTATTTCTTCTATGGCTCCGAGCGGGGAATCCTGCGGGGAACCGGCGTTCCCGAAGGCAAGCAAGTTGATTGACTCCTTCGATAGCGCGTCACGGCTTTCGAAAACAGCCGAGGTGACACTTGGCTGTTTACGGTGCCTGTGCCTGCCGTGTAGAGCTGACTGCGCAGGCGCCGTAAATTGCCGAGTGTCACTCGTGTGTATTTTCGGAAGCCGTGACGCGCTATCGAAGGCTGTCAATCAACTTGCTTGTCTTCAGGAACGCCTGTACCAGGAAGTAATCCCCGCTCGGAGCCATAGAAGAAATACTGCTAAAACGTTAAGTACCAAAAAAAAAAAAAAAGAAGACGACCAGCATACTGCAGATGTCAGCAGTATGCTGGATCTAACTGCAGAAAATTGATTTTTGGGTGAACTCCCGCTTTAAAGGACATACGGTGCCACTGCTACAAGATTTAGGTCTCTAGACCATCACTAAAAATGTCCTGATCACAGCTCAATCTAAAGTGATCATGTGAATCAAACAAGCCCATTATTAGAAAAAAAAAAAAAAAAAAAGGAAAGGTCATAAAGGAAAATTAAATAAATATAAAATATACAGTCACTTTTCCAATAACACTGGCTGGTAAGGGGTTAACATCAAGGCCAACCAAAGGGTTTATTGTGTGCCTAACCTGTGGTTTACTATACTGTGTGATGTTCTTTTACTAGGGGAAGAGATGAAATTTATTCCCTGCTGTCAGAACGGCGATCCGCCTTGTTTACATAGACAGTTCGCAGTTCTGTCTCTCTGCCCGATGATCGTCAGGTTCCAGGGGGACATCAAGTACCTGGCACCTGCGAACCGGCTTCTGCTGTGTGTAATGACAGTGCAAGCGACCCACTGGCCATGCACATGCGTGCCCCCCCACCTGGAAGTTTTGGATCACATATACACACACACACACACACACACTATAATATTTATATAATATAAACAAAACCCTGTCCACAGGCTTAAAACCCATGTCTGCTTTAGCTGAAAGAAGATAAAACCTTCAACTTTAACCACTTCCTGTTCGCACTATAGCAGTTTTATTGCTACAGGGGGGCAGCGCTGTGCGTGCGCATATATATATATATATATATATATATATATATATATATAGAGAGATATATATATATATATACACACACATATACATACATACATACAAAGCTGCCCCCCTCCCCCCTGTAGCAGTAAAACTGCTATAGTGCGGACAGTAAGTGGTTAAAGTTTAAGGTTTTATCTTGTTTTAGCTAAAGCAGACATGGTTTTATTGTCATACACATTCCCACCTCCTCCTAACACCACGCCTGTCATAGACAGAACGCATCCCAGCATTGGACCCACGTTCTGTCTATCACAGGCGCGGGGTCAGGAGGCAGGGCTGTGTGTGTCGGCAAGCAGAACGGAGGCAATTGTAATGTAAGCGGTTACAACGGTCTATATGCGCTCTGCGATCCCACGGCTCTTCTCTTCCTCCATGCTCTCTTCCCCAGGGGCCATCAACCCCGTCCGCTTCCCCGCTGCCAGGGAGCCCAGCTCCTCGTCAGCCCTCATTTTCCACTTGTAAAATGTTAGTGTAAAATTTGAGGATTGGACAGATCATCCGTCCAATCCCGCGCAAAGGGGGAGTGTCTATACGCGGCGGGGATACAGCAATTCAAACGAAAGCTGTTCCCCGCACGCTGATTAACGGCGGCATCAAGGTATGGGGGACAGCATGGCTGGAATGTGGGGGACGGCCATGGCTGCATTTGGGGACACATTTAAAAAAAGTATCGGTATATATGTGTATATATATATATATATATATATATATATATATATATATATATATATATATATATATATATATATATATATATATATATATATATATATATATTTACACACACACACACACACACACACACACACACACACACACATATATATATATAAAAAAGAAAAGATGGGAAATCACACAGAATTTTTTTTAACCCCTCCACAGACTGTTAAAAAATATATACCGGTATATAAAAGTTTAATCAGCTGTCAGGCATAACCCCGGAATTGTTTTTTAGAGCCAGTAATGCTCTAACAAGTAAAACCAATCCTAGCGGCTAATTAGCCAGATTGCTTTTACAGGTGACGTAAGGGGAGATTTTAAAGTATTGTAATTTGTTGCTATTCCACGAGTGTGCACAATACCAATTTATTCTCTAGGGCCTGTGCTAAAAAAAATACATATATACACACACACACATATATTATATTTTTGTTTGGAGGTTCCAAGTAGCTTTCTAAAAAAACAAAAAGTGTCAGAATATGCCTGGGTCTTCAAGTGGTTAATAAGCTAGTAAAAAAATATGTGTAAAACACCATAATTAACAGCAATTAATCAGCTTCTTTTACCTTTAAAAAAAAAATTAATCAGCTTCTAAATTACTACACTCAGTTTTCTTGTGAAAAAAAATGAAACAGTACTGGTTGTAGTCTGCAGGTGATCAAAAATATGGCAGGGCCCATCTGAGGCTACTTCCACCTATTCATCATTAAAGCAGTTTTCAGTAATTTTTGGAAAAATTCAAAGTCAGCAGCTACAAAAACTGTAGCTACTGACTTAATAATAGGACACTCACCTGTCCCAGGATCGAGTGATGCTCTCACCTGGCCTCATTCCCCATCACTGGCATACTAACTGTGGGCAGCCGGACGTGGGGGAGCAGGTACCTGTAAAAACCAGAAAACCCCCCAAAAAATAAAGTGCCAAAAGTTAAAGTGGGGGGGGGGGGGGGGTTGGAGAAGAAGCTGAACTTCCCTTTAAGGTCAAGTGCCATTTTAGGGCAACACTTTTTTTTTTGGTGCTGTAATCGGATTTCCTGGGGTGACTACGCTTGTTCTCCATGGTACCACTGTATGAATGTTCCAAACAAATGGAAGGGAGAGGCAAAAGGAAAGGTTTGGGATCTCAGAGGGCTTTACAAGGAGGCAGAAAAACACAGTAAGAAACGATTTCATGAAAACCAGTACAAGGCTATTAAGTAGTGGATGTGTTTGAACCGTTTTTGGAGTATAAGGAAATCGTTTAGTGTCACTTTACTAAGTAGATCATCATCATCAGGTCACCCTGCTGCAGTCATTAGCAAAAATAAAAAAATACATGCGCACCAACAGAGAGAATAAACAGTCAAGTTACTCACATGAGGCGTACATCCTTGTCTGACTGATTGTCTGTCCTTGTTCTGGAACCAGCTTTAAAAAAAGAGAAAAATATAATATATTAAACCTGTGCCTGTGACCAAAACTAGGATTTGTATGCACAGAGTTCCTCCATAGCCACACAGAATTACAAAACCATATACAAGCGCATCCTTGGGTTACCAACTCCATAGTACAGGTAGAGTTCAGAGCCCAAAACAAGGGAGATCGTCACAGTCCCCAATATAAACAGTGTGCCCAAGAAACATGAAGCATCCCCTAACACTAAGGGCCCTTTCACACGTACGGACAAACGGTCCGTTTATTACAAGTCCGTTTACGGACTTGTAATGTATCCCTATGGGATTGCAGTGGTTAGCGGATGATGCATCCGCTAACGTCCGCGTCCACAAAGATTGCGGACGGAAGAAAACCCTATTTTTCTTCCGTCCGGCGAAACGGATCGGATGAATACGGACATACGGTCCGTATTCATCCGATTCCCCACAGGGGAGAGCGGAGGAGAGACAGGGCGGTCTCTGCACTGTGTGCGGGGACCGCCCTGTCCGCCGACAGCTCAGCGGAGATTTTTCGGAGGAATCCCCGCTGAGTCAAACGTGCTAACGGAGTGGATCCGCTCCGTGTGAAAGAGCCCTAGTATCCCTGTCGCCTCGTTGCAAAAATGAAAACGTGGCCATCTATAAAAAAGAAAATACGCAAGAGAAATTCTCCGCACACTCAACTGTGTGGGCATAGACAGGTGGCCATCCCGTGTGGTTGTGGGTATATGGTACAAATCACTAAAAATACATGGCTGACCAGATAAAATGTACTTTGTGGGAAAAACATTCAATTCTATAGAAGGACCCAAAACAGTTGTGAAGAGCCCACAAGGTAGGGTGACCAGACATCCCCGGTTTCAGGGGACAGTCCCCAGATTGAGGACACTGTCCCCGGATCAAGTCTGACCCCTGGTTGGATTTGAACAGGGGCTGGGGAAAATTCAAAGACAGATAGTGAAGAATTAAACAAAAAAAAAAAATATTCGGAATTACACACCCCTGCTCCACCGCACCTACTAGCTTAGGGGGGTGTATTTTTTCCATTATCTGTGCCCCTTTCTCATGATCATACGCTGATCAGAGCGGAGGGACCGCGTGCCTGTTTTATCTCCTTGCTTTCCCTGGTGGAGTGATCTTCCTCTGCTTCCCACTCAGTAGTAGCTAGGGCCCGGAGAGTAAGACTAGAGACGCTGTGAGGCGGGCAGGGGGCGGCGGCAGTGATGGGCAGAGAGAGGCAGCTGGGCTCAGCTGACGGTGTCCAGCAGCAGGAACAGAGGGGAAGTGGATCCGATCGTGGGGCTGCCAGCACCTTAAAGGCTTCAACACAGGAGTGCTTTTTGGGTGTCTGCGAATAGACTACATTGCACTGTGTCTGTCTCTCTGGCATCATGGATGGTATCATAACTCGCAGGCACTCTATCGTGGCTCTGTCACAGTGTGTCACATAACATGTCTGCTGGGTGCTGATTTTGGTAACTTATTGGTCCTATGTATCAGCACCCAGCAGCCATGTTAAGTGACAAAGCCAGCCAGAGGCATGATAGAGTGTCTGCTGCCTGTGAGTTATCATAATGCTGATGATGTTAACCAGTTGCTGATCGCCTGATAGCAGATTTACTACTACAGGACGGCCACGCTGCGCAGGATCACGTATATATGTAATGCTGCATTTCTGGGTATGGGAGCCAATCAGCAGCTCAGACGGACTCTATATACACCGGTACCTGCTGATTGTTATGTTCAAAGATAGAACTGTGGTCTGCCTTGTTCTGCCTATGTAAACAAGGCAGATTGCCGTTCTGTCAGTATGGAAGACATTTATCCTGTGTTCCAGCAAAGCAGGTACAGGGATCTATGCCTTCCCTTAGTAAAAGCATCTCCCCACAGTGAGAAAACACTTGTTAGGCACACATTTAACCCTTTGATTGCCCTAGATGTTATCCCCCTTCCCAGCCAGTGTGATCAGTACAGTGACAGTGCATATCTTAGCACTGATCACTGATTTAGTGTCACTGGTTCCCAGAAAGTGTAAATCGTGTCCGATTTGTCCACCGCAATATCGCAGTCCTACTATGAGTCGCTGATTGTCGCTATTACTAGTAAAAAAAAAAATTTCCCTGGATTTCATTTAAAAAATATGGTCACCTTACCACAAGGTCCATATAATGAACAGGAATCAGGAGCCAATAAACTGTGTCCTCTTTATTAAAGTGGATCTCTATTGCATCTGAGCACCACAAACCACAAACGCCATTTCATTCATTTTTATTTTGTTGATAAATCACTTTGTATAACACACCTCTAGCATTTCTGGCCATGGCCATCTTCAGTAAGGGCAGATGATTCATGTAACATTTACTTCCTTGAATCCATCTGCCCTTAGCTCATGCATTCAGGAAAGTGTACTTAGCTGAGAATACCCCTCCTCCCCTCCTGGGATTTATGACATCATTTGCCTAGGTAAGAAACCAGGAAAGAAGGTTCAAATATATAAATATAACAGTTTTCTATCCATTTACGAATGCTAGCGGCATAAGTATTACAAAAAAAAAGTCAATATTGATTGGGAGAGTGAAGTTACACTTAAAAGTGGCTGTAAATCCCATAAATGAAATATGAACAAAGCATATCCTTCTATAGTGTGTACATGTCTCAATTAGGAGCATTAAAATATAACTAAAAGGCAAAAAGCTCTGGATAGAGTGGAGAGAGATTAGACCCCTGTCAGGTTTTTATTGCAGTCTCTCTCTATTTGTCCTGTTTACCAATACCATTGAATGTGAAAGTAAAAGAAAATCCCAAACTTTGGGTTGGCCCCAGAAAAGTAATAGAGGGGAAATCTTCCAATGGAGACACTAGTTGTGGTGACCTGGGGGTCCCCTAGGAAATTCCCTTAATTTGCAGGGATATCCCCTCACTTCCTGTTTGACTATGAGACAGGAAGTGAAGGGAAATCTTCGCAATGGGACACAAATGGCAGAAAAAAAAAAATCTGCCAGGGGTTATAACCCTTCCTTACTCTATCCAAAATGAAAAGAAAAGTTTTGCCTATAATTCTACTTTAAGTGTCATTTCTGTCAGCCGCCTTATTCTTCTGTTATCAGCATGGACACATTTTCCCAACACCAAGGGAAAGAAGGTGACAGGGAAGGGATCTCCAGCAGATTGACAGGCTCGGCTCTGTTCCTGTGTGCGGGGGAACTCTTAGATCTCTCCTCACTGAGCTCTGCAGAGTGTCATTTCTGCTCTCCACCCCATTTTTTCCTGACAGTTCAGACAAGCTTTATAAATTCTGCACGTTTAACAAATGTAGAAAATAGAAGACTGCAAATAAACAGGCACAACTTATAAGGGTTGCAACGGATCAAAAAACTCACGGTTCAGATCGTTCCTCAGATTAGAGTCACGGATCGGATCATTTTTCGGATCACCACCATATATAGTCCCCACTGTAAAGTCAACCACATCTCCCCCACTGTAATGTCCACATCTCCCCCATCAGTGCGCCGCTCTGGAGAGCAGGGCTGTGGAGTCAGTAGATAAATGTTCCGACTCCTCGGTTTTATGTACTTCCGACTCCTCTGTATTAATATGCAAATGTATTTTATACATTCCTTGAGGGAAAGAAACGCAACCTACCACAGGACTACTGGCTGGGAAGTCAACAGTCTACTGTATTGCACAGTTTAAGCAAAAGACAAACACAATGAAAACAATCAAGTGGCTGGATAGTAGCAGCAGGCATAAACATCAGGAACAGGATCTTTACCAGTTAAAAAATACAAACCACATTATTTGGTTGTTTTATAACAAAAACAAAGCTTATCTATAATGAACCAAAAACAAAATCTGTAAAACCTAGAAATGGTTTATATGAATCTTGAAATGTAGTTATAGGCTTAGCAAATGCAAATCAATTCAAAGGAAGCCCGGAGCAAGAAAAAAAAAAAAAAAAAAAAGACATAGGCGCAGGGCGGCACGAAAAGGTGCCCAGCAGCCTGGGCTAGAAAGGGTTAACCTTCCGGCGGGAAGGTGGCAGGCAGGGGATTGGCCAATTCATATTTGTAGGAGGGGCAGTGGGGGAGTTACGGCGCGCTGCACAGCGTTAGGTCGGCACACAAGGAGGAGAAAAATTCCCGCCCTACATTATTCAGAGTCTGGTTTGGTTTGAGTATGGGGTGCCCCTGTTTTTGTGATCTTTCTTTTTATTGATTTGATTTTGTTTTAATTTTGGTACGGTCACGTGGGAGGTGGTTGGGTCTTTGGAGGCATGGTAAAAAAGGTTATGGAATTTAATGGGTGGGGACACATCTCAGGTATGGGTCCCCGGTGAATACCAGTTATGTGGATTAACTGGCAAAGGAATGGTATATATCTGCTGAAGGTGGTCGTCCCCGAGTCGGTGCAATGCGGCAGGGACCAGGTAGTGGTTAAGCAGATATAAGGGAAAATAGTTTGCTAGTTAGTGCCTCCAGGGATCGGCAGCCATAATAAGATGCTTTACTTTGTGGTTTTTTGGTTATTGTTAAATTATTTTATTCTAATAAAGGGGGCCGTACAACGGCCATTTTTTTCCCAACATTTTGTCAGTCTAGTTAATATCTATAGTGGTTGTACATAAGGGGATGTGTTAAGAGGGTCTTTGCAGCGAGGCCAGGTACAGTATGGGTTACCTTTTCATGTAGAGTTCTAAGGAAGAGAATTGCCTCTGCCAGATCCTCTTTCATAGAGGCTCTTAAGTCAGACTTTATTATTTTTAGGGCTGAAAATAATCTTTCGACACTGACTTGGGTGGGTGGCATTGCAGTAACTATTCTGGCCACATCACTAACGATCTCTGGATAAACAAGGATGGCTTCTTCAACAGTAAGTTTTGATGAGTGATCATACTTTTCAACTTCTTTTAGTGCTTTATAAAACTCCTGTTGGAATTTTTTTATTTGGACACTTACTGGTTCTCTAACATGCGTTCCCTGTAAAAGCAGAACACAACACTATGGAAAGTATAAGTATTGCAGCTCCTAATTGTGCGTTGCGTGCCATATAGTGAAGCACATGAAAAGCATGCTTCTTCACGGTCACTTAACGTGTTCGTTTTGCGGTTACGTGAGGCACTGCATGCATTGGTCTTTATTCTTACAGTAGAGAAGTCATTAATTATAACTTTTTGTGAATCGGGACATTTAAACGTGCTTTTTTTTTTTTTTATTCCAATCTAAATTTAGTAGGAGTTGGAGTCGGTGCATTGTTTGCCGACTCCAGGTACCCAAAATTTCCCCCGACTCCTCGACTCCGCAGCCCTGGTTTTCACTGACTTTAAAGATATTTCTCTCACTTCCTGTTGCATCTACAAGACAGGCAAGTAAGGCTCCATTCACACTAGTGCGACTCCAAAGTCACATGATTTCCAGTGCAACTTTGAGGCGACTTTACACTCTCTGACACTAAAGAGTATCAAAGTAGTGCAGGAACCTTTTCATAGTCGCATTGATCGGAACGGCTGCCATTGGAAATCAAGGGGCTGCGAATCGTCGCATGACAAGTCGCACTAGTGTGAACGGAGCTTAAATCTCCAACAAGAGGCACAAATGAAAAAAAAAAGGAGGTTATAACAAGTCTCTACTCTATCCAAAATTACTATAAAATTTGACCCCAGTCTGAGCAAACTTTACATGAAAAATAAGCATACCTGTTCCTCCGGGGGAGAAGACTCCTTCAATGAACCCTTCCTTTCTTTACAATCACTCAGCCCTCTTCCCAACTACTCCTGAAATAACTTTCACCCATCGTCAAATGTAGAGGTCGACCAAAATATTGTCCGGCAGATATTTGGCCATTTTGGAGAAATCGGCCGATTTTTATCCAAATTAGGCCGATATTTATCCTGCCCGCTAGTGGTGCAACGGATCACCGTTTATCCGTGATCCGAACGTGTCACCCCTTTCGGATCGGCGTGCTATGTGATCCGCGGCTTGCCGCCGCCATAGCATTAGGAAAGGCTGTAGCTTCGGCCTCTGAACCGCAGCCATCTTGGTACACCCGGCGGCGGCCATCCTCTCTGTTTACACCCACAGAGGAGGAGGAGCCCGCGCTCGAGTTACACACACACCACTGTCTGAGGTCTGTAAGGGGGACTGGGGGTCTGCACTAAGGGGTTACTGTCTACTACTGGGGGGGGGGGGTGTATGCACTGAGGGGGGGGGGGGTTACTGTACTACTGGGGGGGTGTCTGCACTGAGGGGGGTTACTGTATTTACTACTGGGGGGTGTCTGTACTGAGGGGGGGGGGGGATGTGTCTAACTGAGAGGGGGGGGATCTGTACTGCCATCTTCCAGTGCCAATAAGTGCCATCCAGTGCAACCTGCCAATGGCAATTAGTGCCACCTGCTAATCAGTGACACCTGCCAGTGTCACGAACCAGTGCCACCTGCCAAAAAAAAAAAACAGCCTTAAATATCGGCCACAAAAATCGGTATCATATATCGGCCATTGGCCGCCCTGATTTCTAAATATCGGCTCCATCAGCCAGAGAAAAACCCATATTGGTCGACCTCTAGTCAAATGTATGTATGTATGTATGTATGTATGTATGTATGTATGTATGTATGTATGTATGCACTTTTTTCCCCTGTTTTCACAAAGTCCACTATCTCTGAGCCCATATCTCTACTTTCACTACCTCAACTTAAGATGAAAGTCATATAATGGTCAGTTGCTACATCTTATTAAGGTGGTAAAAAACACTGAAGTTTTTTTTTACCTTAACCACTTCCATACCGGCACTTACGCACCTTCCTGCCCAAGCCAATCTTCAGCTTTCAGCACTGTCGCACTTTGAATGACAATTGCGCGGTCGTGCTACACTGTACCCAAACAATTTTTTTTATCATTTTGTTCCCACAAATAGAGCTTTCTTTTGGTGGTATTTGATCACCTCTGCGGTATTTATTTTTTGCGCTATAAACAAAAGAAGAGTGACAATTTAAAAAAAAAAAACAATATTTTTTACTTTTTTATTTAATAAATATCACAATTTTTTTTTAAAAAACGTTTTTTTCCCCTTAGTTTAGGCCGATACGTATTCTTCTACATACTTTTGGTAAAAAAAAAAAAAAAAAAAAAAAAAAAAAAAATCGCAATGATCATATATTGATTGGTTTGCGCAAAAGTTATAGCGTTTACAAAATAGGTGATAGATTACATTTTTATTTTATAAATTTTTTTATTAGTATTGGCGGCGATTTGCGATTTTTTTTACTGTCACGGTGATATTGCGGCGAACACATCGGACACTTTTGACGCGTTTTTGGCGCCATTCACATTCATACAGCGATTAATGCGATAAATATGCACTAATTACTGTATAAATGTGACTGGCATTCAAGGGGTTAACACTAGGGGGTGAGGGAGGGGTTAATATGTATACCTGTATTGTGTTCTAACTGTGGGGGAAGGGGGGGTGACAGACACAGATCGGTCTCCTCTGTCCCCTGACAGGACGTGGAGCTCTGTGTTTACACACAGAGCTCCACGTCACTGCTCTGTCGTTACCGATCACGGGTACCTGGCAGACATCGCGACCGCCAGGCACGCGCATCGGCATCTCGAGGGCGCGCTCGCGCGCCCCCCAGTGGCCGGAGAATACAGGACGTCAAAAGACGTCCTGTTGAAGATTCAGAGTCACCGTGAAGCCGTCATTTGGACGATGGCCCGGTGCTCAAGTGGTTAAAGCAGTCTCTACATAGCCAAAAAACCCTTCTCTGTACTGCTTCCCTCCAGGCCCCCCCCCCCCCTTATAGCTACCCAAACCTGATCCAGCGATGTGCATGAGAGCAGTGGCTCTCTCCATCCTCACTGGACAGATTGATAGCAGCAGGAGCTGCTCCAGCAGCTGCTAATAAAAATCCTGTGACAAGGCAGCAGGGGGCAGGGCTGAGCCCCGCTGTCTGTGTCTATAGATGTAGGCAGCAGGGCTTGGGAGTCCCTATATGAAGTGGCTTCCTATAGGGGCATTCGCTGAGGAGGAGGAGCCAGGAGCACCAGTGGGGGACCTCAGAAGAGGATCAGGGCTGCTCTGTGAAAAACCATTGCACACAGCAAGTAAGTATAACATGTTTGTTATTAAAAAATTATATATATATATCCTTTAGAATTGCTTTACCCGCTACATGCGTTACACATTTTTCTGCTAAATAAGACTGTTGGGGATACCACACCTGCGTGGGCATTCATTATCAACTGCTGTATCTGTTTCTCCAAGGCTTCAGTCACATGGGTGTAAGGCCCCTTTCACACTTGTGCGACTTGAGACTGCAAAATCACATGACAAGTCGTACCCCATGATTTCCAATGAGTACCATTCATATCTGTGCGACTTCAAAGTAGTCCCTGCACTATGTTGGTCCAGCTTTGATGCGACTTGAGGTCTATAGACCTCAAGATTACACAGGCATTGCTTCAAGCCGCGTTGAAAAAAATAAATAAAAAATGTTGTCAAAAATCGTGCGACTTTCAGATTGCACAAGTGTGAAAGGGGCCTTATACAATGTACACACATGCAAGGGCTGTGTTTGCTGCATAGTTGCTCCACATGTCTCTGTGCAGGACGTCCCATTATTGTCAATTGAGGTGCAGCGGCTGCATGGACACAACTGTCTGCATTCATAGCCTTGCATGGAACACCTGTGTATTCCACTGCAGGCAAACACCGCCCTCACATGGTTGTGAACTGTAGTATGCTTGTGTGAACGAGGCCTAGGGCTTGTAAGGGGGGGGGGGGGGGTAAAAGCATGCGGTCAAGCTGCATTCTGCTCCCCCCTGGAACTAAACCCTCCTATCTTTTTTAGCCAAGGAAGCTGCCATCTTAGCCTCTGATCTGAAATGCCCATGGTGCTGCACATGTGATCAGTTATGATGCCAGCCATTTGGTTAAAAGCACAAGCAAATGTGACAGTTAGGAATGTAACCGTTTTTGAAACGATTAAACTGATAGGCTTAGTTCTACTTAAGCTTGGGTTCATAAAAATTTACTGTCTTCCCTGATGTAAAGCGCTGCGCAAACTGTTGGCGCTATATAAATCCTGTATAATAATAATAAATATGCGTGTAGAAATCACACTGCGATGAGATTGTGTGTAAATACCTTTGTGGTTTTAGGCTTAGTTCACACTCCTGAGACTTAGGATCTGACTTTCAGACTCAAAGTCGCAGGACATGTGAAACGCCATGCATCTCTATGAGAGCCGTTCCAATTGACACTACTGAAGTCACTCCAACTTCAGAAAAGGTTCCTGTGTTCCGTCAGATTTGGCAACAAACGTGACAATCTGTCGCTGCCATCTTGCTACACGCCACACCCCTCTGCAGTAAGCCTACAGTCAGAAGGCGGCAAGCGGGCATCTTTTTACACCCACCGAAGTCTTGCATTTCACACTTATTTTTACCAGTAAACTGACTTTATATAGTAAAATACATTATTTAGAAATACGTGACACTGTTTTTATGTTGAATCTGAAAAGCAGCGGCAAGCGTGCTGATCTTACAGGTTTGCTAATCAAACAGAACACGGCTGCTTTTACAACTCAATATCACAACAGTCTGACAGATTAAAAAATCCTGTATTTCACTATATAAGCTCAGTTTAGTGGTATAAATAAGTGTGAAATGCAAGACTCCGGTGGGTGTAACAAGATGTCCGCTGGCTTACTATGGACAAGTGCGGGGTGTACCAAGATGGCCACCATGGCACGTCACTTCTGTTACCAGATCTGACGGAACACCTTCACTACTTAGATCTGACTTTGAGACGGCTTCAGTGCCAGAGAGTGTAAAAGTCTCATCAACGTCACTTCAGAGCCCTATCCAAGTCAGACTCCAAAGATGCACTGAAAATAGTGTGAACCGAGCCTGATGCCTGGTTCACATTGATGCGATTCGACATGCCAAATCAGTGGCAATGGCAGCATCCCAATCGGTGTACTAATTTTGACGATTTCAGGGTGCGATTTAAATTGACATCTGAGCACAGACGTCTCTAAAATCGCCCCCGAAGTCGGGACTGACATGCGATGAAAGTGTGGGAGGTCAGCTGAACTCGCACAATTACGTTCCTGCAGTCAGTGTGAACCCGGGCTTAATGCGAATTTACCACTGATGTGATTTTCAATCTGTCCTTCTGCACTGCGCAAATCGTTCCCGCTGGCTGCTGCGTGAAAAATCGTTCCCGCTGGCTGCTGCGTGCAGTCACCAGCACATGGGACACGTCTCCCTCAATGTAAGTAAAGTCCCTTGTGCCAATTAAAAAAAAAAAAAGAAACATATTTCAGAACTAAAGTCAAGAATACTCCGGTATTCTCCAATCATCCAATGTTGGCATCTTGTCCCTGGATTCTGCTGGGTACCGATCTCCAGCTGTCTGATTGGACAGTGCAGGATGATGTCACTCATTCATCCCGGTACATTGCATTAATGAGCCTGTCTGTTAGAGAGATTTCCCCTCCTGCTAACAATAATGTCACTATACAGGAAGTGAGGGGAAATCTGCACCAGGAACAGATATAAAGATCGGACTGTCTGGTCCCCTAATCTACTACAGAGAAGTATCTCTAGGTCTGTCAGTGGCTGAGTCCCCTCACCTCTGGTCTGGTGGAAATGAGAGAAAATCTCTGGATTGGAGCCCCATAACAATACATTACAATGGCGGTGCGTCCATAGAAGGCACAGCCGCTGCCCCTTCTCTCTCCTGCACCGCCACTGATCAACAATACATAGATTCATGCATTGCATGAATACATGTATTGTTGCTGCCGCCCACTATTCAGATGGCCGGCCCCCTGGTGAGTGCCAGCCATCTGAATAATGGCGGCTGGTTGGCTTTGGAAGTGTCTATGCAGCATTTTACAGGGCACAGTGGTGCCAATTGATGGCAACAGTGCCAACAATTGATGGGCACAGTGCCAACAATTGATGGGCACAGTGCCAACAATTGATGGGCACAGTGCCAACAATTGATGGGCACAGTAGTGACAATTGACGCGCCTGCTCCTGACGAGTGGCAACACCAAAACCACGAAACGTGTAGAGCTAATGTTAAGCCGTGGTTGCATCCACTTATCCTTGATCATTTTATGTGACATCTAATTTAACTCTGTGCCACCCAGACTGAGATGCCATCACCCTAGGATCTCTTTCAAACTTTACCTTGCCGCTCAGGGAGGTTGGAGGCTTTTTCCAAATGTGTAGTCATGTCTATGTGTTATCTGTACCTCAATACTATATATGTATGTGTTGATGAATTTAATTTATGGGAATTTTACAAACATCATCAAATATTGTCTTTTTTTTATATATTTAATGGTCTATAATATTACCAATCATTATGAATTTAATGTAATTACTGTTTACCTATACCTAATTAAAATATTTATATTTACAATTATATTGATGGCTGTTTTTCCCCCCAACTGTGCACTCCATATAAAGTCCCAACTTGTCCATAGCATTCCTTTCCCCTGTTCCTTTATATTTAATTTATTTTTTCAATTGATGGGCACAGTGGTTGCATTTGATGGGCACAGTGGCTGCGGGTGGCATGGCACAGTGGCTGCGGGTGGCATGGCACAGTGGTGACAATGCATGCCACAGTGGCGACAATTGATGGGCACAGTGGCTGTGTTTGATGGCACCAGTGGCGGTTCGTCCATAGAGAGCGCCGCCCCCTCTGGCTCTCACCGCCACTGAGTCTAATAACATAGATTCATGCATTGCACGAATCTATGTTATTATCGCCGCTGCCGCTGTTCTATTCAGATGGTCGGCGCTTATGTCCGGCCATCTGAATAACGGCAGCTGGTTGGCTGTATGGAAGTGCCTGTCAGAGCCAACGGCTCTGAAAGGCTTTTCCGAGTACAGCCCTCGGGTCCCGGAAGCTTATACAAGGAACGCACTAGGGATGCGCTCCTTGTATAAGACTGACAGACGTCTCAGCCAATCAGGTTGGCCGGTTCTGGCTACTGGTAACCTGATTGGCTGTGACGCCTGTCAGTCATCGAGGGCGGTAGAAGACATCGAGGGACGTGGATGGCTGACTCCAGTAAAGGTAAATGTCAGGCGGGGGGAGGGGCACTTTACAGGGCAGAGCGGCGACATCAATGGGCACAGTGGCGACAATTAAAGGGCACAGTGGCGACAATTAAAGGGCACAGCGGCGACAATTAAAGGGCACAGCGGCGACAATTAAAGGGCACAGCGGCGACAATTAAAGGGCACAGCGGCGACAATTAAAGGGCACAGCGGCGACAATTAAAGGGCACAGCGGCTGTGTTTGATGGCATGGCACAGTGGTGACAATTGATGGCACAGTGGTGACAATTGATGGCACAGTAGCTGCGTTTGATGGCATGGCACAGTGGTGACAATTGATGGCACAGTGGCTGCGTTTGATGGCATGGCACAGTGGCTGCGTTTGATGGCATGGCACAGTGGCTGCGTTTGATGGCATGGCACAGTGGCTGCGTTTGATGGCATGGCACAGTGGCTGCGTTTGATGGCATGGCACAGTGGCTGCGTTTGATGGCATGGCACAGTGGTGACAATTGTTGGCACAGTGGCTGCGTTTGATGGCATGGCACAGTGGTGACAATTGATGGCACAGTGGCTGCGTTTGATGGCATGGCACAGTGGTGACAATTGATGGCACAGTGGCTGCGTTTGATGGCATGGCACAGTGGTGACAATTGATGGCACAGTGGCTGCGTTTGATGGCATGGCACAGTGGTGACAATTGATGGCACAGTGGCTGCGTTTGATGGCATGGCACAGTGGTGACAATTGATGGCACAGTGGCTGCGTTTGATGGCATGGCACAGTGGCTGCGTTTGATGGCATGGCACAGTGGCTGCGTTTGATGGCATGGCACAGTGGCTGCGTTTGATGGCATGGCACAGTGGCTGCGTTTGATGGCATGGCACAGTGGCTGCGTTTGATGGCATGGCACAGTGGCTGCGTTTGATGGCATGGCACAGTGGCTGCGTTTGATGGCATGGCACAGTGGCTGCGTTTGATGGCATGGCACAGTGGCTGCGTTTGATCGCATGGCACAGTGGTGACAATTGTTGGCACAGTGGCTGCGTTTGATGGCATGGCACAGTGGTGACAATTGATGGCACAGTGGCTGCGTTTGATGGCATGGCACAGTGGTGACAATTGATGGCACAGTGGCTGCGTTTGATGGCATGGCACAGTGGTGACAATTGATGGCACAGTGGCTGCGTTTGATGGCATGGCACAGTGGCGACAATTGATGGCACAGTGGCTGCGTTTGATGGCATGGCACAGTGGCTGCGTTTGATGGCATGGCACAGTGGTGACAATTGATGGCACAGTGGTTGCGTTTGATGGCATGGCACAGTGGTTGCGTTTGATGGCATGGCACAGTGGTTGCGTTTGATGGCATGGCACAGTGGTTGCGTTTGATGGCATGGCACAGTGGTTGCGTTTGATGGCATGGCACAGTGGCTGCGTTTGATGGCATGGCACAGTGGCGACAATTGATGGCACAGTGGCTGCATTTGATGGGCACAGCGGGGACAATTAAAGGGCACAGCGGCGACAATTAAAGGGCACAGCGGCGACAATTAAAGGGCACAGCGGCGACAATTAAAGGGCACAGCGGCGACAATTAAAGGGCACAGCGGCGACAATTAAAGGGCACAGTGGCTGTGTTTGATGGCATGGCACAGTGGTGACAATTGATGGCATGGCACAGTGGTGACAATTGATGGCACAGTGGTGACAATTGATGGCATGGCACAGTGGTGACAATTGATGGCACAGTGGCTGCGTTTGATGGCATGGCACAGTGGCTGCGTTTGATGGCATGGCACAGTGGCTGCGTTTGATGGCATGGCACAGTGGCTGCGTTTGATGGCATGGCACAGTGGCTGCGTTTGATGGCATGGCACAGTGGCTGCGTTTGATGGCATGGCACAGTGGCTGCGTTTGATGGCATGGCACAGTGGCTGCGTTTGATGGCATGGCACAGTGGCTGCGTTTGATGGCATGGCACAGTGGCTGCGTTTGATGGCATGGCACAGTGGCTGCGTTTGATGGCATGGCACAGTGGCTGCGTTTGATGGCATGGCACAGTGGCTGCGTTTGATGGCATGGCACAGTGGCTGCGTTTGATGGCATGGCACAGTGGCTGCGTTTGATGGCATGGCACAGTGGCTGCGTTTGATGGCATGGCACAGTGGCTGCGTTTGATGGCATGGCACAGTGGCTGCGTTTGATGGCATGGCACAGTGGCGACAATTGATGGCACAGTGGCTGCGTTTGATGGCATGGCACAGTGGTGACAATTGATGGCACAGTGGCTGCGTTTGATGGCATGGCACAGTGGTGACAATTGATGGCACAGTGGCTGCGTTTGATGGCATGGCACAGTGGTGACAATTGATGGCACAGTGGCTGCGTTTGATGGCATGGCACAGTGGTGACAATTGATGGCACAGTGGCTGCATTTGATGGCATGGCACAGTGGTGACAATTGATGGCACAGTGGCTGCGTTTGATGGCATGGCACAGTGGTGACAATTGATGGCACAGTGGCTGCGTTTGATGGCATGGCACAGTGGTGACAATTGATGGCACAGTGGCTGCGTTTGATGGCATGGCACAGTGGTGACAATTGATGGCACAGTGGCTGCGTTTGATGGCATGGCACAGTGGTGACAATTGATGGCACAGTGGCTGCGTTTGATGGCATGGCACAGTGGTGACAATTGATGGCACAGTGGCTGCATTTGATGGCATGGCACAGTGGCTGCGTTTGATGGCATGGCACAGTGGTGACAATTGATGGCACAGTGGCTGCATTTGATGGCATGGCACAGTGGTGACAATTGATGGCACAGTGGCTGCGTTTGATGGCATGGCACAGTGGTGACAATTGATGGCACAGTGGCTGCGTTTGATGGCATGGCACAGTGGTGACAATTGATGGCACAGTGGCTGCGTTTGATGGCATGGCACAGTGGTGACAATTGATGGCACAGTGGCTGCGTTTGATGGCATGGCACAGTGGTGACAATTGATGGCACAGTGGCTGCGTTTGATGGCATGGCACAGTGGTGACAATTGATGGCACAGTGGCTGCATTTGATGGCATGGCACAGTGGCTGCGTTTGATGGCATGGCACAGTGGTGACAATTGATGGCACAGTGGTTGCGTTTAATGGCATGGCACAGTGGTTGCGTTTAATGGCATGGCACAGTGGTTGCGTTTAATGGCATGGCACAGTGGTTGCGTTTGATGGCATGGCACAGTGGTTGCGTTTGATGGCATGGCACAGTGGCTGCGTTTGATGGCATGGCACAGTGGCTGCGTTTGATGGCATGGCACAGTGGCTGCGTTTGATGGCATGGCACAGTGGCTGCGTTTGATGGCATGGCACAGTGGTGACAACTGATGGCACAGTGGTTGCGTTTAATGGCATGGCACAGTGGTTGCGTTTAATGGCATGGCACAGTGGTTGCGTTTAATGGCATGGCACAGTGGTTGCGTTTAATGGCATGGCACAGTGGTTGCGTTTAATGGCATGGCACAGTGGTGACAATTGATGGCACAGTGGCTGCGTTTGATGGCACGGCACAGTGGTGACAATTGATGGCACAGTGGCTGCATTTGATGGGCACAGTGAGGCTGCAATTTTTTTTTAGTTTGCACCCCCCCCCAAAAATTTTGAGCACCTGTCGCCACTGGATGGCACGCCACAGTGGCAACAATTGATGGCACAGTGGTGACAATTGTTTGTTTGCGCCCCCCTAATACATTAACCCTTCCACTCTCTGCTGAGACTAAGCTGTGGCAGGGTGACAACGCCGCTCTCATATCACAGCAGGAAGAAGAGTTGTCACACTGTTGGCGACACTGAAAGGGAAAACACGTAACAAACCCTGTATTATAGGAGGACTCGGGCGGTGTGATACCGGTGTAGCATGGAGATCTGTATCCCATGAAGATCGGTATCCCTGCCATCAACTGCGCATGTGCCAAGTTCAGGCAATTGAATTCTTTGCCCCACAAACTGAATACTGACCCCCCATTCCACACCCCCTCATGAAATACAGACTGACCCCCCACCCCAAACCGATCCCTGTGCAATAAAGACCGACCCCCGCGGCGGGTGAATGGTTTATCTGATGGTTTATCTGTTCGTCGGCAGTAGCTCTGCGCTCGACTTCAATTGCACAGGGATTGGTTTGGGGTGGGGGGTCAGTCTGTATTTCATGAGGGGGTGTGGAATGGGGGGTCAGTATTCAGTTTGTGGGGCAAAGAATTCAATTGCCTGAACTTGGCACATGCGCAGTTGATGGCAGGGATACCGACCTTCATGGGATACAGATCTCAATGCTACACCGGCCTTCAGGCCCCGGGCGGAATACACGGACCCCCCCATCCCTCTCACCTGGGGGCTGGTGGTCATACCTCCCAACATTTAAATCCACTGCGGGGGGGGGGGATTGAAGGTGTTGGGGGGGGGGGGATTGAAGGTGTTGAGGGGGGGGGGATTGAAGGTGTTGAGGGGGGGGGGATTGAAGGTGTTGAGGGGGGGGGGGATTGAAGGTGTTGAGGGGGGGGGATTGAAGGTGTTGGGGGGGGGGGGGATTGAAGGTGTTGAGGGTGGGGGGATTGAAGGTGTTGGGGGGGGGATTGAAGGTGTGGGGGGGGGGGGGTGCCTCTCACCTGTGCACAGACTGCTCTGGTTCCTCCTCCTTCGGCGATGCCTCCATAGGGTTTGGGAGCAGCTCTGTCCTCCTCTGTTCGCTCCGCCTCCGATCATCGCAGGAAGAACCGTTACTACCGGACTGATTACACGGCATGCGCGCCAAGGAAGTGACGTTAGTGGAGGGCGGGGCCAACCGTGCTGTACAGGGCGTGACTGCGTGGTGTCAGTGAGAGCCAACCCAGGAGGGAGAACTGATGTCTGATATCATGGCTGAACAGCAGCTCCCTGATCTCTCATGCAGGATGGACGATTACGATCTGTAATAGAGGACCAGGAGAACCTGCCAGAGCTAGAGCCTGGCGATCATCCAGGGGCCAGCCTGCAAC
This sequence comes from Rana temporaria, assembly GCF_905171775.1. Lineage (NCBI taxonomy): Eukaryota > Metazoa > Chordata > Amphibia > Anura > Ranidae > Rana > Rana temporaria. Next base: position 91,441,088 of record NC_053493.1, on the reverse strand, counting down.
AGCCTCAAAGGTACAGCATGTACGGTCCTGCCCAACACTGACCGACACGTCCGGTGATGTCATCTCCTGACTGAGGGAGCCCTGAGAATTACTGCTGCCTTCTGCCCGTGACCTCACACACAGCCCTGATTGAGTGATGATGTACATGTCATCCCGCATATGCCACCTACTGACCCCCTGCCATCATCCTTCTCACCATCCCCCTGTTCCTGGCATCCTACCTCCTGTAATTGCTACCCACTGTCAGCTTCCTACTAACTACCCCGTCATCATCCCATCCTCATCCTAATCCCCCTGTGTCTGGCATCGTACCACCCTACCACCATCATTGCTGTACCCCACTGCCAGCTGTCTACGATTGTGCCTCCTGTCATCATCATCCCCCCGTACCCCACCTCTGACATCCTTCCACCCTTGCCTCCTGTCATCATCACCCCCCCCCCGTACCCCACCTCTGACATCCTTCCACCCTGCCTCCTGTCATCATCATCCCCCCGTATCCCACCTCTGACATCCTTCCACCCTTGCCTCCTGTCATCATCACCCCCCCTACCCCACCTCTGACATCCTTCCACCCTGCCTCCTGTCATCATCATCCCCCCGTACCCCACCTCTGACATCCTTCCACCCTGCCTCCTGTCATCATCACCCCCCGTACCCCACCTCTGACATCCTTCCACCCTGCCTCCTGTCATCATCATCCCCCCGTACCCCACCTCTGACATCCTTCCACCCTGCCTCCTGTCATCATCATCCCCCCGTACCCCACCTCTGACATCCTTCCACCCTTGCCTCCTGTCATCATCACCCCCCCCCGTACCCCACCTCTGACATCCTTCCACCCTGCCTCCTGTCATCATCACCCCCCCGTACCCCACCTCTGACATCCTTCCACCCTGCCTCCTGTCATCATCACCCCCCCCCCCCCCGTACCCCACCTCTGACATCCTTCCACCCTGCCTCCTGTCATCATCACCCCCCCGTACCCCACCTCTGACATCCTTCCACCCTGCCTCCTGTCATCATCACCCCCCCCCCGTACCCCACCTCTGACATCCTTCCACCCTGCCTCCTGTCATCATCACCCCCCCCCCCGTACCCCACCTCTGACATCCTTCCACCCTGCCTCCTGTCATCATCACCCCCCCCCCCGTACCCCACCTCTGACATCCTTCCACCCTGCCCCCTGTCATCATCATCCCCCCGTACCCCACCTCTGACATCCTTCCAGCCTGCCTCCTGTCATCATCATCCCCCCCGTACCCCACCTCTGACATCCTTCCACCCTGCCTCCTGTCATCATCACCCCCCCGTACCCCACCTCTGACATCCTTCCACCCTGCCTCCTGTCATCATCATCCCCCCCCGTACCCCACCTCTGACATCCTTCCACCCTGCCTCCTGTCATCATCACCCCCCCGTACCCCACCTCTGGCATCCTTCCACCCTGCCTACTGTCATCATCACCCCCCGTATCCCACCTCTGACATCCTTCCACCCTGCCCCCTGTCATCATCACCCCCCCCGTACCCCACCTCTGACATCCTTCCAGCCTGCCTCCTGTCATCATCATCCCCCCGTACCCCACCTCTGACATCCTTCCACCCTGCCCCCTGTCATCATCATCCCCCCCGTACCCCACCTCTGACATCCTTCCAGCCTGCCTCCTGTCATCATCATCCCCCCGTACCCCACCTCTGACATCCTTCCACCCTGCCCCCTGTCATCATCATCCCCCCCGTACCCCACCTCTGACATCCTTCCACCCTGCCTCCTGTCATCATCATCCCCCCCCCCGTACCCCACCTCTGACATCCTTCCACCCTGCCTCCTGTCATCATCACCCCCCCCGTACCCCACCTCTGGCATCCTTCCACCCTGCCTCCTGTCATCATCCCCCCGTACCCCACCTCTGACATCCTTCCACCCTGCCCCCTGTCATCATCATCATCCCCCCATATCCCACCTCTGACATCCTTCCACCCTGCCTCCTGTCATCATCATCCCCCCGTATCCCACCTCTGACATCCTTCCAGCCTGCCTCCTGTCATCATCATCCCCCCGTACCCCACCTCTGACATCCTTCCACCCTGCCCCCTGTCATCATCATCATCCCCCCATATCCCACCTCTGACATCCTTCCAGCCTGCCTCCTGTCATCATCATCCCCCCGTACCCCACCTCTGACATCCTTCCACCCTGCCCCCTGTCATCATCATCCCCCCCCTGTACCCCACCTCTGACATCCTTCCACCCTGCCCCCCCTGTCATCATCACCCCCCCCGTACCCCACCTCTGACATCCTTCCACCCTGCCTCCTGTCATCATCATTCCCCCGTACCCCACCTCTGACATCCTTCCACCCTGCCCCCTGTCATCATCATCCCCCCGTATCCCACCTCTGACATCCTTCCACCCTGCCTCCTGTCATCATCCCCCCCGTACCCCACCTCTGACATCCTTCCACCCTGCCTCCTGTCATCATCACCCCCCCGTACCCCACCTCTGGCATCCTTCCACCCTGCCTCCTGTCATCATCACCCCCCCGTACCCCACCTCTGGCATCCTTCCACCCTGCCTCCTGTCATCATCACCCCCCGTATCCCACCTCTGACATCCTTCCACCCTGCCTCCTGTCATCATCACCCCCCCCGTACCCCACCTCTGACATCCTTCCACCCTGCCCCCTGTCATCATCATCCCCCCCCCTGTACCCCACCTCTGACATCCTTCCACCCTGCCCCCCCTGTCATCATCATCCCCCCCGTACCCCACCTCTGACATCCTTCCACCCTGCCTCCTGTCATCATCATCCCCCCGTACCCCACCTCTGACATCCTTCCACCCTTGCCTCCTGTCATCATCACCCCCCCCCGTACCCCACCTCTGACATCCTTCCACCCTGCCTCCTGTCATCATCACCCCCCCCCGTACCCCACCTCTGACATCCTTCCACCCTGCCTCCTGTCATCATCACCCCCCCCCCGTACCCCACCTCTGACACCCTGCCCCCTGTCATCATCATCCCCCCGTACCCCACCTCTGACATCCTTCCACCCTTGCCTCCTGTCATCATCACCCCCCCCCGTACCCCACCTCTGACATCCTTCCACCCTGCCTCCTGTCATCATCACCCCCCCCGTACCCCACCTCTGACATCCTTCCACCCTGCCTCCTGTCATCATCACCCCCCCCCCGTACCCCACCTCTGACATCCTTCCACCCTGCCTCCTGTCATCACCCCCCCCCCTGTACCCCACCTCTGACATCCTTCCACCCTGCCTCCTGTCATCATCATCCCCCCGTACCCCACCTCTGACATCCTTCCAGCCTGCCTCCTGTCATCATCATCCCCCCCGTACCCCACCTCTGACATCCTTCCACCCTGCCTCCTGTCATCATCACCCCCCCCGTACCCCACCTCTGACATCCTTCCACCCTGCCTCCTGTCATCATCATCCCCCCCCCGTACCCCACCTCTGACATCCTTCCACCCTGCCTCCTGTCATCATCACCCCCCCGTACCCCACCTCTGGCATCCTTCCACCCTGCCTCCTGTCATCATCACCCCCCGTATCCCACCTCTGACATCCTTCCACCCTGCCCCCTGTCATCATCATCCCCCCCGTACCCCACCTCTGACATCCTTCCAGCCTGCCTCCTGTCATCATCATCCCCCCGTACCCCACCTCTGACATCCTTCCACCCTGCCCCCTGTCATCATCATCCCCCCCGTACCCCACCTCTGACATCCTTCCACCCTGCCCCCTGTCATCATCATCCCCCCCGTACCCCACCTCTGACATCCTTCCACCCTGCCTCCTGTCATCATCATCCCCCCCCCCGTACCCCACCTCTGACATCCTTCCACCCTGCCTCCTGTCATCATCACCCCCCCCGTACCCCACCTCTGGCATCCTTCCACCCTGCCTCCTGTCATCATCCCCCCGTACCCCACCTCTGACATCCTTCCACCCTGCCCCCTGTCATCATCATCATCCCCCCATATCCCACCTCTGACATCCTTCCACCCTGCCTCCTGTCATCATCATCCCCCCGTATCCCACCTCTGACATCCTTCCAGCCTGCCTCCTGTCATCATCATCCCCCCGTACCCCACCTCTGACATCCTTCCACCCTGCCCCCTGTCATCATCATCATCCCCCCGTACCCCACCTCTGACATCCTTCCACCCTGCCCCCTGTCATCATCATCCCCCCCCTGTACCCCACCTCTGACATCCTTCCACCCTGCCCCCCCTGTCATCATCATCCCCCCCGTACCCCACCTCTGACATCCTTCCACCCTGCCTCCTGTCATCATCATTCCCCCGTACCCCACCTCTGACATCCTTCCACCCTGCCCCCTGTCATCATCATCCCCCCGTATCCCACCTCTGACATCCTTCCACCCTGCCTCCTGTCATCATCCCCCCCGTACCCCACCTCTGACATCCTTCCACCCTGCCTCCTGTCATCATCCCCCCGTACCCCACCTCTGACATCCTTCCACCCTGCCCCCTGTCATCATCATCATCCCCCCGTATCCCACCTCTGACATCCTTCCACCCTGCCTCCTGTCATCATCATCCCCCCGTACCCCACCTCTGACATCCTTCCACCCTGCCCCCTGTCATCATCATCCCCCCGTACCCCACCTCTGACATCCTTCCACCCTGCCTCCTGTAATCATCTCCCCCCCCCCCCCCACCGTACCCCTCCAAATTATGTTGGCAAAATGTAACATCTGTCTTTTTAAACAGCAAATTTGAAAGAAGCAAGATTTAATTCTGAAGAAGACAGGAACCCTTGTTGAGGGCAAATATCATGCTATAGGTTGAAAATGCTGAGAAATATAGAGTCTGCAGGGCGCTCAAAGCCAATGTGTGGGCTTCTTCTGCTTCTAGTAGGGGACGGAGGAGTGTATAGAGGGATCATCTGTCTGCACTGTCTGTGATCATCTGTGGCTTTAGTGTTTGGGGCTGCAGCAATATGATGTTACCATGTTAGCCAGGTGAGAGTTTGCTTGTCATTACCATAAGTCCACCTCTTGTATCATGTCTGCACAGTCTCTGACCATCTCTTGTATCATGTCTGCACAGTCTCTGACCATCTCTTGTATCATGTCTGCAGTCTGTCACACTCTCTTGCATCTCTGACCATCTTTTGTATAATGTCCGCAGTCTCTGACTATCTCTTGTATCATGTCTGCAGTCTCTGACCATATATTAACCTGACCTTCATGTAAATGGATAAATATGTTTTTTGAATTTTGTTATAAACTTAAATACATTGCTTGAAGCAGCTGCACAAATTGTATCTATATTTGTGTGTGTAAAAAAAAAATATATATATATATATATATATATATATATATATATATATATATATATATATATATATATATATATATATATATATATATATATATATATATTATTCCCATTATGGGCGTGAGTGGGGCCTCATGTAGCAGGGCTCGACAAATCCCGGTCGCCATGGCGACTTGAAATACTGTCCTGGCGACTTGGCTTGGAAGGTGGGCATCTGGTGGTGAGCCGTTGGTATTACAAGTTATTACCACCAGATGTGAGCTGGCGCCATCTGGTGGTGGCCGTTGGTATTATAAGTTAAGCATTACAAGTTAAACAGCAATTCTAATGTAATTTTTCACTATTTTCACTGCCATCTTCTTCCCTCTAATTAGAACCCCCAAACATTATATATATTTTTTATCCTAACACCCTAGAGAATAAAATGGCAATCGTTGCAATACTTTCTGTCACGCCATATTTGCGCAGCAGTCTTAAAAGCGCACTTTTTTAGGAAAAAATTACACTTTTTTTTAATTAAAAAATAAGACAACAGTAAAGTTATCCCAATTTTTTTTATATTATGAAAGATAATGTTACGAGTAAATTCATACCCAACATGTCACGCGGTGCGTTTTCTGTCTCCTAACTTTTTTAGCTGGCTCCTAGATTCCAAGCAAATTTGTCAAACCCTGGCCTAAGGCCTCACAAAGCCTAGAGCCGCCTCTGTGTGTGTGTGTGTGTGTGTGTGTGTGTGTGTGTGTGTATATATATATATATATATATAACAGTATAGATGTGTGTAGGGGCAGCTACAGAAAGGTGCATTGGGCTAGTCTGGAATAGGGTGCTGGAAAAGGTGAGAGAAATTATGTGTGTAGGATGCAGAGTGGAGTAAGGTGAGGGGCGCTGGGTGAAGTAGGGGGCATAGTGGTGTAAGATGAGGGCTGCTGATGTGTAGAGTAAGGTTAGGGTTGCTTGGTGAAGTAGGGTGCAGAGTGAGGGGTGCTTGGTGAAGTAGGGTGCAGAGTGAGGGGTGCTCGGTGAAGTAAGGTTAGGGGTGCAGAGTAAGGTGTGCTCGGTGGAGTAGGACACAGTGTGGTGTAGGGTGCTGGGTGGATTAGGGAGCAGAGTGAAGGGAAACGCAATCTGTGCCCACTGGGTAGTGTTGAGTGCAATGTGTATGGTGGAGCGAGGTCGGGGTGTTGGGGGAGTGGAGTGCGGGACAGTGGGGTTCACCTTTACCTGGGTCAGTCCTCCACTACCCCTAGCACAGGCATGTCCAAAGTCCGGCCCACATTCCGGTTTTGAACGGCCCACCGGGTTATTTAGACATATATATCTTTTGTGGCCCCCGACTATCTCCCAGTGCCGGGGCCACAAAAGATGTATATGCCTTAAAACGGGACAGGGAGGAGGCAGGACGATGCCACCGCCGTACATACAGAGGAGAATTTCCTGTTTACGGGTGGCCTCTGTAATAGGAATATCTCTATTAAAGAGGCCACTGTGTAAACAGGAGATTCTCCTGTAATACATTTTTGGCGCTCGTGAGTGCATTCCTGACAAATATGGTATTGCATTCCTGGCAAATATAATGCTGCATTCCTGGCAATTGGGAGTGCATTCCTGGCAATGGCGGGTGCATTTCTGGCAATTGGGAGTGCATTTCTGGCAATTGGGAGTGCATTTCTGGCAATTGGGAGTGCATTTCTGGCAATTGGGAGTGCATTCCTGGCAATGGCGGGTGCATTCCTGGCAATGGCGGGTGCATTCCTGGCAATGGTGAGGCTACATTCATGGCAATAGTGGGTCTGCAGATGGGCACTTGTGAGGCTGCAGATGGGCACTGACCCTTATTTTGCTTCACGGTTCTTTATAAAAATAAAAATAAACTTCGCTCTTAAAGTGATGGTGTGTGTTATACACCAATAAATACGGTATATCCAAATAATACGCCCGAGCTTATCTCTTCACCACACACAGACCCAAAGGCAAGAGAATTCTTGTTGGGCAATGTATTAGTTGCTCAAACAAACACACTTAGACCGAATTTTATTGGTTCAAAGAATGTCAGGCAAAATGGTCGGCCCCCTTACGCATGTTCACTTCATCAAATCTGGCCCTCTTTGAAAAAAGTTTGGACACCCCTGCCCTAGCACCTCCAATTGTGCACACTATTATCAGATCCCCCATAACACAATAGCAGACTTCCTACACTTATGTGCTGCATCTTACACAAGTAATGGGCCGCCCTCCACAAATGCCTTTCCACATTGCTTTCTTCTATCCCCCAAACAATATCCGTCACACATCTAATCGCTGGACCAACACACAGGAAAGGAACACGCAGGTGATTTTCGGTAAATCATTAGTGATGAATCTGTAGTGTATAACAATGGAATGAGTGGCTCCCTGTGGTGTGAGCTGCACAACTAGTAATTATTGACATAAGCATGTAGCAGCTACACGTATCTTACATCACAGGGACCCATGAAATGCTACTCTTGGTCATATACTGTATCTTTAGCAATTAGTACAGCGATTGAGACACTAAATGACTCTGACACCCACCCCCTGTATGTACGAGTGTTGTATTGTTACTGTTTTGTCACTTGCCTCCAACCATTGTGGTCACTGAATGGAAAGAATACACAACATCAAAGAAACATGTCAGGTTTTTTTTTGGTGTATATATATAAAAAGTGTTGTTTACTTTTTACCTAAGTTTGTAACATAACATGTTGTATGTATTTAACCACTTGCTTACTGGGCACTTAAACCCCCTTCCTGCCCAGCTTTCAGCACTGTCACGCTTTGAATGACAATTGCGCAGTCGTGCGACGTGGCTCCCAAACAAAATTGGCGTCCTTTTTTCCCCACAAATAGAGCTTTCTTTTGGTGGTATTTGATCACATTTGCAGTTTTTATTTTTTGCGCTATAAACAAAAATAGAGCGCCAATTTTGAAAAAAAAACAATATTTTTTACTTTTTGCTAAAATAAATATCCCCCAAAAATATATAAAAAACAAACAAACAATTTTCCCTCATTTTAGGGTGATACGTATTCTTCTACATATTTTTGTAAAAAAATCGCAATAAGCGTTTATTGATTGGTTTGCGCAAAAGTTATAGAGTATACAAAATAGGGGATAGATTTATGACATTTTTTTTTTACTAGTAAAGGCAGCGATCTGCAATTTTTGTCAGGGCTGCGATATTACGGCGGATACTTTTGACACATTTTTGGGACCATTCACATTTATACAGCGAACAGTGCTATAAATATGCACTGATAACTGTATAAATGTGACTGGCAGGGAAGGGGTTAACCTGTAGGGGGCGATCAAGGGGTTAATGTGTTCCCTGGGAGTGATTTTTTTTTACTGTGGGGGAGGAGACTGACTAGGGGGGTGACCGATGATTGTTCCTATGTACAAGGGACACACCATCAGTCTCCTCTCCCTGACAGGACGTTGATCTCTGTTTACACCCGGAGATCCACGTCCCTGGCTCTGTGACTGCCGATCGCGGGTGCCTGGCGAACATCGCAGCCACCAGGGACACGCATCAGCACCCTCGTCACACGGCGGGCACAGCTGTTCCACAATGCGTGCCCGCAGCGGCACGCATTGCGGAAGTGAACAAGAGGACGTCCACCAGGCAATTGAGCGCCGCGCTGTAGATGTCTTTTGTCTATAGGCAGGCGCAAGAAGGTTAAAGCAATCAAAATAAATAGAACTGCATTGTTTGTTCTGTGTAATTGTATGCTCTTATTTCACACTTTCCATACGGTTACACTAGTTTCACACTTATACATTTTGCGCGTGTCACGCCTGCGTTTCTGCAAAAAAAAAAAGTTGCAAGCACCTTTTTAAAAACACAGCTGAAAGGAACTTGCGTGGTCTTTTTGGCCATGCAATTTCCCTGTGGTTGCCACACATGCACTGCTATTTTACAGCCCCGTGCGTTTTCACTGCAGGTAGATGCGGGAATTGCGATTCCAGCAGCCACACACAGAAGTGAGAACCTAGCCTTAGAGTCGGTTCACACTCCCGCGGCACGACTTCGGGGGCGACTCTGCAAGTCGTCCTGAGGACGACTTCAGAGGCGATTTGCAAAACCACTTCTGTATAGAAGTCAATGCAGGTCACCCCGAGCCGCCCCCAAAGTCGTACAGGAACCTTTTTCTAAGTCGGAGCGACTTGCGTCGCTCCTATTAGAACGGTTCCATTGCATTCAATGGGACGCGACTCATCAGTGCATCTAAATCTCCCTTTACTCTGAAGCCCAATTCAGAGGCTACTGACAGGCCCAGACAGTAAGGTATGCAACGTCTCTTTGGCGCCTGTTTTAACCCCTAGGCCAGAGATCTTCAAACTTTCTAAACAAAGCTAGTTTATTGTCCTTCATAATTTAGGGGGCCGGACTATGGTCAGAGGGAGTGGAAATTTTTCTGCCATCACTGGGAATAAACATTACCCCATTATAGGTGTCAGTGGGAGAAATTGTGCCCCATTGTTGGTCTCAGCTGGCAGAATAGTGTGTGGGTACCTGTCAAAACGACTAACCTGATTCCCCCCCCCCCCAAAAAAAAAACATTCCAAATATAGGGGGGGGGGGGATGAGGAAGAGCAAAACTTCTCCATTGGGGTCAATTCCTGCTTTAGGCTAGCTAAACACTGATCCAAATGCAATTTAAACCACGTTGTTTCGTGCATGAGATACTATGGGAGGGCGCCCTCTGCACGTCGGGGGAGCGCGGGTCTTGCAGACTCAATGTCCGCCGGCCACCCGTGATCACTTCACAGAGAGGCAGAACGGGGATGTAAACAAGGCAGATCCCTGTTCTGACAGGGAACAACACTGAGATCGTCCGTTCCTAGTAATCAGGAACAGCGATCTCTGTGTTGTCCCAGTGAGCCCATCCCCCACACAGAAGACACCCAGGGAAGATCGTTAACCTTTTGATCGCCTCTAGTGTTAACTCTTCCCTGCCCGTGTCATTTATACAGTGAGCATTTTTTTTTTTTTAGCACTGGTCCAAAAAAAGTGTCACTTAGGGTCAGATTTGTCTGTCGCAATCACGCTATTTACCACAGATCACCACTATTACCAGTAAAAACAATAAAAAAAATTGTAGACGCTATAACTTTTGCGCAAACCAATCAATAAACGCTTATTGGGATTTTTTCTTTTTTTTTTACCAAAAACATGTAGCAGAATACGTATTTGCCTTAACTGATGAAATTTGTTTCACATTTTATTTTTTGGATATGTATTCTAGCAGAAAGTAGACAATGCCGTCTTTTTTTTGTTTTGTTTATAGTGCAAAAAGTAAAATCTGCAGAAGTGATCAAATACCACCAAAAGAAATCTCTATTTGTTGAGGAAAAAAAAGACATACATTTTATTTGGATACATCGTAACACGACTGCGCAATTGTCCGTTAAAGTAACGCAGTGCCACATCGCAAAAACTGGCCTGGTCATTAACAGCTTCAACCCTGGAAGGATTTACCCCCTTAATGACCAGGCCATTTTTTGCAATACGGCACTGCGTCACTTAACCACTTAAGGACCTTGGCTGTTTTTCAGATTCGGCGTTTACAAGACTAAAACAGTTTTTTTTGCTAGAAAATTACTTAAAACCCCCAAACATTATATATTTTTTTTCTAACACCCTAGAGAATATTATGGCGGTCATTGCAATACTTTTTGTCACATCGTATTTGCGCAGCGGTCTTACAAGCGCACTTTTTTTGGAAAAAAAAATCACTTTTTTTAATTAAAAAAAAAGACAACAGTAAAGTTAGCCCAATTTTTTTATATATTGTGAAAGATAATGTTACGCCGAGTAAAATGATACCCAACATGTCATGCTTCAAAATTGCGCCCGCTCGTGGAATGGTGTCTACATTTTTTTATAGGTTGCATCTATTGAGCTACAGAGGAGGTCTAGAGCTAGAATTATTGCTCTTGCTCTAACAATCGCGGTGATACCTCACTTGTGTGGTTTGAACACAGTTTTCATATGCAGGCGCTACTCACGTATGCGTTCGCTTCTGCACGCAAGCTCGTCGGGACGGGGCGCTTTAAAAATTATTTTTTTTATTTTTATTTTTTACACAAAAAAATTGATCACTTTTATTCCTATTACAAGGAATGTAAACATCCCTTGTAATAGAAAAAAGCATGACAGGTCCTCTTAAATATGAGATCTGGGGTCAAAAAGACCTCAAATCTCATATTAAGGCTAAAGTGCAACAAAAAAAAAAAGAAAAAATTTAGAAAATATTGCTTTAACCTCTTGACCACTGGGCACTTAAACCCCCTTCCTAGCCAGACCAATTTTCAGCTTTCGGTGCTCTCACAACTTGAATGACAATAACTCAGTCATACAACATTGTGCCCATCTGAAATTTTTGTCCTTTTTTTCCCACAAATAGAGCTTTCTTTTGGTGGTATTTGATCACCTCTGGGTTTTTTATTTTTTGCGCTATAAAAGAAAAAACACTGAAAATTCTGTAAAAAAAAAAATCTTGTTTCTGTTGTATTGGTGGGTATTGCAGAGTATTGGTGGGTATTGCAGAGTATTGGTGGGTATTGCAGAGTATTGGTGGGTATTGGTGGGTATTGCAGAGTATTGGTGGGTATTGCAGAGTATTGGGGGTATTGCAGAGTATTGCGCAGGGAGGGATGGCTGGATCTGTGACTGCATTTGTCACAGATCCAGCCCACAGCAGCTGCTGCTGCTTCCGCTCTCCCCCCTCTCCTCTCATACTGTACCGATCGGTACGGAGAGGAGAGGGAGGAACCGGCGTCATGACATGACGCCGGTTTGTTTACAAGTGATCGCTCCGTCGAAGTTAACCACGTGACGGAGCGATCACGTGGTAAACGGCCGCTATCAACGGCAATTTACTGCGATCTGTGATGCGTCGGGTCTTCTAGACCCGGCGCTCACAGATGATCCAGGGAGCGCGCCCCAGGGGACGCGCGAGTGAAGGATTCTGGGAGGACGTACCAGGGACGTCCTCCCAGAATAACTCCACCGCGCTGTAGACGTCTTTTAAGAAGCATGGGTGGAGGTGACGTTTTGACGTCACTTCTGCCCTGCTATGGGGACGGGTAGGGGCCATCTTGCCCTCACTTGTATGCCAGCTGAGGAGAGGAAAGGGCCCGATCGCCTCCGGTAAGCGGCGGGAGGGGGGCCCTCTCCCGCCACCGATAACGGTGATCTTGCAGTGAATCCGCCGCGGAGACCACCATTATCGTTTACAGGACCGCTCACAGCTGCTGCCATTACCGAGATATCCATCTTTAAAAAAAGGACGTATATGTACATGAGCGGGTCCGTGCTGTCTTGCGACGTACCCAAACAATTGATGTCCCCCCCCCCCCCCCCCCCAAAAAAAATGTAATAAAGACTGTGGCAAAGGTTCATCTTCCAACAGGACAAGGACCCCAAGCACACAGCCAAGATAATGAAGGAGTGGCTACCGGAGAACTCTGTGAATGTCATTGAGTGGCACAGCCAGAGTCCAGAGTTAAACCCGATTGAACGGAGAGATCTGAAAATGTCTGGGCACCGACGCTCCTCATCCAATCTGATGGAACATGAGAGGTCCTGCAAAGAAGAATGAGAGAAACTTCCCCAAAAAAAGTGTGCGCCAAGCTTGTAGCATCATACTCAAAAAGACTTGGAGGCTGTAATTGGTATCAAAGGCACAACAAAGTATTCTCAGCCTTTGCTCAATACTATGTACATTTTTTTTTTTTTTTTTTGTCGTTTTTAATAAATTTGCAAAGATTTCAAACTTCTTTCATGTTGTCATTGTGGGGTTTTGTTTGTAGAAGTTTGAGGAAAGCAATTAATTTAATCCATTTTGGAATAAGGCTATAACATAACAAAATGTGGAAAAAGTGAAGCGGTGTGAATACTTTCCAGATGCACTGTATGTCATGCTTGGTTGCCTTTTTCATTGACCTCGAAAACCACTTTATGTGCAAGCTAGTTTTAATATCGGATAAAATAAAAGATAATAATAATGCCATGTTCTAGAACAGTGGCATCTGACCTAAAATTTGTATCCATTTTAATAATTATATACCGTATATACTCGAGTATAAGCCGAGGCACCTAATTTTACCACAAAAAACTGGGAAAACGTATTGATTCAAGTATAAGCCTAGGGTGTCCATCTGCATGCCTCGCTGTGCCCATGACTAGACTTGCGTTTAACATGGGAGTATATAGAAGGGGTGCCCGGCTTTGAAAAATTGGCTCCTCGGCCGTAGGTCCCCCGGACAGTAAACTTTGCACACTTCTAGAGGAGAACAGGGGCTACATGTGTGCCAAGTTTCGGGTCCAGAGGACCTACAGCGGGCCGGTACCGGGTCCCCAAAGTTATCAGGGAAATTACCATTTAACATGGGAGTCTATGGAAGGGGTGCCCGACTTTGAAAAATCGGTGCTCCTCGGCCGTAGGTCCCCCGGACAACAAACTTTGCACACTTGTAGTGGAGCTATACGCGTGCCAAGTTCCGCTGGTACCGGGTCCCCAAAGCCTGGGAGATCAGGCGCAAAAGGGTGAGTCGAGGGGGGCATTTTCAGAACACAAAAAATGTGCTGTATACCCCCCTCTCCCTGTATACCTCTTTCTCTCTCTGTATACCCCCCTCTCCCTGTATACCTCTTTCTCTCTCTGTATACCTCCTCTCTCTCTCTCTCTCTCTCTCTCTCTCTCTCTCTCTCTCTCTCTCTCTCTCTCTCTCTCTCTCCCCCTTTCTCTCTCTCTCTCTCTGTATCTCTCTCTCTCTCTGTATCTCTCTCTCTCTCTGTATCTCTCTCTCTCTGTATATCTCTCTCTCTCTGTATATCTCTCTCTCTCTGTATATCTCTCTCTCTCTCTCTCTCTCTCTCTCTCTCTCTCTCTCTCTGTATATCTCTCTCTCTCTCTCTCTCTCTCTCTCTCTCTCTCTCTCTCTCTCTCTCTCTCTCTCTCTCTCTCTCTCTCTCTCTCTCTCTCTCTCTCTCTCTCTCTCTCTCTCTCTCTCTCCTTCCCCCCCTTTCTCTCTCCCTCCCTCCCCTCTCCCCGCCTCTTATCAGTTTGGTTGCCCTTCTCTGCACTTTCTCCAGTTCTCCGATATCCTTTTTGAGAACTGGGGCCCAAAACTGAACTGCATATTCCAGATGAGGTCTTACTAATGATTTGTACAGGGGCAAAATTATATCTCTCTCTGTGGAGTCCATACATCTCAATACAAGAAAGGACTTTGCTCGCTTTGGAAACCGCAGCTTGGCATTGCATTCCATTATTGAGCTTATGATCTACCAAAACCCCAAGATCCTTCTCCACTACAGATCCCCCCAGTTGTACTCCCCCTAGTATGTATGATGCATGCATATTCTTAGCCCCCAAGTGCATAACTTTACATTTATCAACATTAAACCTCATCTGCCACATAGTCGCCCAATCGGACAGAGCATTGAGGTCGGCTTGTAAATTGGCGACATCCTGCAAGGACGTTATTCCACTGCATAGCTTGGTGTCATCTGCAAAGACAGAAATGTTACTTTTGATCTCAGACCCAATATCATTTATAAAGATATTAAAAAGTAAAGGTCCCAGCACTGAACCTTGGGGTACACCACTGATAACATTGGACCATTCAGAGTAAGAATCATTTACCACGACTCTCTGAATTCTGTCTTTCAGCCAGTTTTCTATCCATTTACAAACTGATATATCCAATCCTGTAGACCTTACCTTACACATGAGCCGTGTGTGCGGAACTGTATCGAACGCTTTTGCAAAATCCAAGTATACCACGTCCACAGCCACTCCTCTGTCCAGGGTTTTACTTACCTCTTCATAAAAGGAAATCAGGTTTGTCTGACAACTTCTGTCTTTCATGAATCCATGCTGTCTGCTGCTTAAATAGTTTTTTTCCAGCAAGAACTCATCCATGTGGTCTTTTATTAAACGTTACAGTATCTTCCCAACTATAGAAGTTAGACTAACAGGTCTATAGTTACTTGGTAAAGACTTTGTTCCCTTTTTAACCACTTCCCGACCCCCGCATGTACATATACGTCCACAATATGGCACGTACAGGCACATGGGCGTACACGTACGTCCTCGCCTATTAGCGGGTGGGGGGTCCGATCGGGACCCCCCCCGCTACATGCGGAGGTCGGGTCCGCTCGGGGAGCGATCCGGGACCACGGCGCGGCTATTTGTTTATAGCCGCTCCGTCGCGATCGCTCCCCGGAGCTGAAGAACGAGGAGAGCCGTGTGTAAACACGGCTTCCCCGTCCTTCACTATGGCGGCGCATCGATCGCGTCATTCCCTTTATAGGGAAGACACGATCGATGACGTCATTCCTACAGCCACACCCCCAAACAGTTGTAAACACATACTAGGTGCACCCTAACTCCTACAGCGCCACCTGTGGTTAACTCCCAAACTGCAACTGTCATTTTCACAATAAAGAATGCAATTTAAATGCATTTTTTGCTGTGAAAATTACAATGGTCCCAAAAATGTGTCAAAATTGTCCGAAGTGTCCGCCATAATGTCGCAGTCACGAAAAAAATTGCTGATCGCCGCCATTAGTAGTAAAAAAAAAAATAAAAATAAAAATGCAATAAAACTATCCCCTATTTTGTAAACACTATAAATTTTGCGCAAACCAATCGATAAACGCTTATTGCGATTTTTTTTACTAAAAATAGGTAGAAGAATACGTATCGGCCTAAACTGAGGAAAAAAAATGTTTTTATATATGTTTTTGGGGGATATTTATTACAGCAAAAAGTAAAAAATATTGCTTTTTTTTCAAAATTGTCGCTCTATTTTTGTTTATAGCGCAAAAACTAAAAACCGCAGATGTGATCAAATACCACCAAAAGAAAGCTCTATTTGTGGGGAAAAAAGGACGCCAATTTTGTTTGGGAGCCACGTCGCACGACCGCGCAATTGTCTGTTAAAGCGACGCAGTCCCGAACTGTAAAAACACCTTGGGTCTTTAGGCTGCATATTGGTCCGGGGCTTAAGTGGTTAAATATAAGCACCACATTGACTCTACACCAATCCAGTGGTACTATTCCTGTCTTTAATGAGTCCCTAAATATTGGATACAGTGGCTTTGAAATTACAGAGCTCAACTCACCTAGGATCCGTGGGTGAATGCCATCTGGTCCAGGTGCTTTATCCACCTTTATTCTGTCTAAATATTTCTGGACCATATCACTTTTGAGCCATTGTGGATTTGGGTCTGTGTCACTCCCACCCCCATTTTGGACATGAGCTCCCCCATGCTCCTTTGTATACACAGAGCTGAAGAAAGCATTTAATAAATTTGCCTTCTCTTTGTCCCCAGTCACCCACTCTAGATTATTTTGTAAGGGGCCTACATGCTCAGGCTTCACCTTTTTACTATTAATATATTTAAAGAATTGCGCCATCATGAGGGGGGAAAATCAGTCTATGCGCCATCATGAGGGGGGAAATCAGTCTATGCGCCATCATAAGGGGGGAAATCAGTCTATGCGCCATCATGAGGGGGGAAATCGGTCTATGCGCCATCATGAGTGGGGAAATCAGTCTATGCGCCATCATGAGGGGGGGAAAATCAGTGTATGCGCCATCATGAGGGGGGAAATCAGTGTATGCGCCATCATGAGGGGGGAAATCAGTCTATGCGCCACCATGAGGGGGGAAATCAGTCTATGCGCCACCATGAGGGGGGAAATCAGTCTATGCGCCATCATGAGGGGGGAAATCAGTCTATGCGCCATCATGAGGGGGGAAATCAGTCTATGCGCCATCATGAGTGGGGAAATCAGTGTATGCGCCATCATGAGGGGGGAAATCAGTGTATGCGCCATCATGAGGGGGGAAATCAGTGTATGCGCCATCATGAGGGGGGAAATCAGTGTATGCGCCATCATGAGGGGGGAAATCAGTGTCTGCGCCATCATGAGGGGGGAAATCAGTGTATGCGCCATCATGAGGGAGGAAATCAGTGTATGCGCCATCATGAGGGGGGATCCGTGTATGCGCCATCATGAGGGGGATCCGTGTATGCGCCATCATGAGGGGGGATCCGTGTATGCGCCATCATGCGGGGGGATCCGTGTATGCGCCATCATGCGGGGGGATCCGTGTATGCGCCATCATGCAGGGGGATCCGTGTATGCGCCATCATGCAGGGGGATCCGTGTATGTGCCATAATGCGGGGGATCCGTGTATGTGCCATCATGCGGGGGATCCGTGTATGTGCCATCATGAGGGGGATCCGTGTATGTGCCATCATGAGGGGGATCCGTGTATGGGGGATCAGGGGGGTCAGTGTATATGTGTCAGGGGGGGGGCAGTGTAGGGGTCTGGTAGGTCAGTTTAGTGGGTGGCAGCAACAATACATGGATTCATGCAATGCATGAATCTATGTATTGTTGATCAGTGGCGGTACAGGAGAGAGAAGGGGCAGCGGCTGTGCCTTTATAGACGCACCGCCATTGTAATGTATTGTTATGGGGCTCCATTCCAGAGATTTTCTCTCATTTCCACCAGACCAGAGGTGAGGGGACTCAGCCACTGACAGACCTAGAGATACTTCTCTGTAGTAGATTCGGGGACCAGACAGTCCGATCTTTATATCTGTTCCTGGTGCAGATTTCCCCTCACTTCCTGTATAGTGACATTATTGTCAGCAGGAGGGGAAATCTCTCTAACAGACAGGCTCATTAATGCAATGTACCAGGATGAATGAGTGACATCATCCTGCACTGTCCAATCAGACAGCTGGAGATCGGTACCCAGCAGAATCCAGGGACAAGATGCCAACATTGGATGATTGGAGAATACCGGAGTATTCTTGACTTTAGTTCTGATTTATGTTTTTTTTTTGTTTGTTTAAATCGGCACAAGGGAATTTTTCTTATGTAGCGCTACCCCCGAAGGAGCCGCTGGTTGATTTGGGGATTGGCCTACTAAGTTACCCTGGCAGTGTCTAGGGGTGTAACAGTGAGAATAGCAACAGTGAGTGGAGGTCTTGGCAAATGGTAAACGATTTTATAAGCATAGATTCCTCAAATTCTATATGCAGTATATGTGGTATAGGTTTATGGAAGGATTATGTAATATATACATTATTTCTTACATGTCGAACCTGCACGGGCAGTTAGAGCAGCTTTGTGTTTGCTTGTGGCTTTGTGGTCTTTAATTGATGTCCTACCTCCACTTGAAATACTAAACACAGAATTACATATTGTGCAAAAAACAGAAGATCCCTTTCCAGCACTTTTCAGGAAAGGATAGTCTTTTTGGAGTGCATCATTGAAATAGCACTTTCTTTTGCTGTGCATTGCCATGACACTACTGCAATCACTACACTGCCAAACTGGTACAGAATCTGTAGAGAGACAAGCGTGTCTTACTTAAAAGGAACACTACCACTAACAGATAAGCTGTAACTAGATTACTTACGTATTACATTACAAATAAAACACCTTATAAAACACATACAACAATTTTTTTCCCCTCCTGCTATCATTTTGATAGTGTAACTTTCATCACCTCCCAGACACATGCAAGTCTATGAGTTGGAGTTCTGACTCATAGAATGCATTCTATGCCCAAAGCCCCACAGTGGGGGGCAGTTTACAAGACAAAATGTAACAAAATGGATGCACACAGTGACACATGCAGAGTAAAATATTTTATTAAATAAATATACACGAGAAAAACCAAATACATATGAGATAGCACCAATATAAAATAAACAAAATAAGAATAATTTTTTGGTGGTAGTGTCCCTTTAAACAGAGGTAGAAGATTGCATGCCAAGGCAAGTACTGGGGATGTGGGGGAGAAAAAAACATGTATTTTTTTATTTTTTTTGTAAATTACATTGTATTGAAATTTTAGAACAGGTGCATACAACATTGAACTGCACATTGCGGAGGCAAAAAGACTGGTCACAATAAGAACCGTACCAGCCTACATCCAAACATTAACCAAGCAAAAGGGAGATCCCCCACATTTGCATACAAAACATGCAAAATTTTTGAACCTCCATCAGGAGGCAGATATATAGATACTCTGTCTTTATAACACCTCATTCAACCATATGAACTCATACATTTATTGCAATTCCCAAAAACCCCCACCCCCCCTCATCAAGAAAATTAAGCTCCATAAAAGCGCTAAGCAGGTTATAACATAATGGAATCAGAGTACTCTCTTCTAACAAGTCTCTCCTTCTCCTCTTTACTTTACATTGCCATCCATAGGTGTGCGCAGCCCATTGCATTAGGGTGTGCACCCCAAAGCTCCAACAGGTCTCAGGTGTCCCCAGCGAAGTGCCTCATTACATTTCAGGTGTCCCCAGCCAGTGGAGTGCCTCCTTACATCTCAAATGTCCCAGCCAGCGGAGTGCCTCCTTACATCACAGGTGTCTGCAGCGGAGTGCTTCCTTACATCTCAGGTGTCCCCAGCCAGCGGAGTGCTTCTTTACATCTCAGGTGTCCCCAGCCAGCGGCGTGCCACCTTACATCACAGGTGTTTCCAGCGGAGTGCCTACTTACATCTCAGGTGTCCCCAGTGGAGTGCCTCCTTACATCTCAGGTGTCCCCAGCCAGCGGTGTGCCTACTTACATCGCAGGTGTCCCCAGCGGAGTGCCTCCTTACATCTCAGGTGTCCCCAGCGGAGTGACTACTTACATCTCAGGTGTCCCCAGCGGAGTGCCTACTTACATCTCAGGTGTCCCCAAAAATTCAGGGTTAAGATCACCCCCTTACCGCACTTCCGTACACCGAAGTCAGTGAAGGAGGGGTGCACACCCTCCTCCAACGCTCCTGCCCATTGAAATTAATGGGCAGTGTGGCCGAACTGCCGGCAAAGCGTCGCTGCAGCAGCGCTTTGCGGGTGTTTTTTAACCCTTTTCTGGCCGCTAGCGGGGGTTAAAAAACGACAGTAAAGCGCCGCTGAAAATAGCAGTGCTTTACCGTCGACCCCCGCACCAGTGTGATAGCAGATGTCATTTGTGGACTTAGCTCCTGTATGTTTCATTGGTTTCACAAACACAGTTGTTTTGGACAGTTTTGTTATACATAGCTCTAATTGAACAATAATTGTATATTTTTTGCACAATTGACTATATATATATATATATAGTGATGCCTGTCAGTACCCACAAGTGACAAGTGAAGGAGAAACATTTTATTATGTTAGCTGCTAGCATAAAAACTCACCTGCTTGTGGCCATTTACTCTTTACCAATTCTTGCCTACAATTCCCATAGTGCCTTGCAGGACCGAAGGGAAGGGGAGGAACACTGTACTCTGTCCTCTCCCCTATGCAGCAAGGAGCGTGATTGGAGGAGGGAGCAGAGGTAGGAGGAGAGGGGTGGGATGCTGGGAGAGTTATGCGAGTAGGAGGAGGAGTGGATGCTACGCTATGAACTACACAATACAGCATACATAGGCAGGCTGTAGCCGCTCCAGCTCCTCCTCTACACAGTCTACACAGCTCACAGAATCATGTGCTATCTCTTGGGGAAACGCCCCCGTCCATCGGGAAACGCCCCCGTCCATCGGGAAACGCCCCCGTCCATCGGGAAACGCCCCCGTCCACCGGGAAACTGCCGCAGCCTGGCTACCGACCGGGGTCCGGGATCGTAGGCGGAAAACCGGGACTGTCCCCGTAAAACGGGGACGTCTGGTCAGCCTAGTCTATGCGCCATCATGAGGGGGGAAATCAGTGTATGTGCCATCATGAGGGGGGAAATCAGTCTATGCGCCATCATGAGGGGGGAAATCAGTGTATGTGCCATCATGAGGGGGGAAATCAGTCTATGCGCCATCATGAGGGGGGAAATCAGTCTATGCGCCATCATGAGGGGGGAAATCAGTCTATGCGCCATCATGAGGGGGGAAATCAGTCTATGCGCCATCATGAGGGGGGAAATCGGTCTATGCGCCATCATGAGGGGGGAAATCAGTCTATGCGCCATCATGAGGGGGGAAATCAGTGTATGCGCCATCATGAGGGGGGAAATCAGTGTATGCGCCATCATGAGGGGGGAAATCAGTGTATGCGCCATCATGAGGGGGGAAATCAGTGTATGCGCCATCATGAGGGGGGAAATCAGTGTATGCGCCATCATGAGGGGGGAAATCAGTGTATGCGCCATCATGAGGGGGGAAATCAGTGTATGCGCCATCATGAGGGGGGAAATCAGTCTATGCGCCATCATGAGGGGGGAAATCAGTGTCTGCGCCATCATGAGGGGGGAAATCAGTGTCTGCGCCATCATGAGGGGGGAAATGAGTGTATGCGCCATCATGAGGGGGGAAATGAGTGTATGCGCCATCATGAGGGGGGAAATGAGTGTATGCGCCATCATGAGGGGGGAAATGAGTGTATGCGCCATCATGAGGGGGGAAATGAGTGTCTGCGCCATCATGAGGGGGGGGAAATCAGTGTATGCGCCATCATGAGGGGGGGAAATCAGTGTATGCGCCATCATGAGGGGGGAAATCAGTGTATGCGCCATCATGAGGGGGGAATCAGTGTATGCGCCATCATGAGGGGGGAAATCAGTGTATGCGCCATCATGAGGGGGGAATCAGTGTATGTGCCATCATGAGGGGGGAATCAGTGTATGTGCCATCATGAGAGGGATCCGTGTATGTGCCATCATGAGGGGGATCCGTGTATGTGCCATCATGCGGGGGATCCGTGTATGTGCCATCATGAGGGGAATCCGTGTATGGGGGATCAGGGGGGGTCAGTGTATATGTGTCAGGGGGGGCAGTGTAGGGGTCTGGTAGGTCAGTTTAGTGGTCAGCATGAATGGGCACTGGTGACCCAGGCAACATCCAACAAGTGAGCCTAAACCCCCAACCAATTAATGTATTGGCGGCTGGTGCTCAAAATTTTTAGGGGGGCGCAAACAAACGAAAAAAAAAAAAGGAAACCATTGCAGCCTCATTGTGCCCATGAAACATTGCCACCGTGCCATGAAATGTCGCCACCGTGCCCATCAATTGTCGCCACTGTGCCCTGTAAAATGCTGCCAGAGCCGCTGGCTCTGAAAGACACTTCCAAAGCCAACCAGCCGCCATTATTCAGATGGCCGGCGCTTCTCCAGGGGGCCGGCCATCTGAATAGTGGGTGGCAGCAACAATACATGGATTCATGCAATGCATGAATCTATGTATTGTTGATCAGTGGCGGTACAGGAGAGAGAAGGGGCAGCGGCTGTGCCTTTTATAGACGCACCGCCATTGTAATGTATTGTTATGGGGCTCAATTCCAGAGATTTTCTCTCATTTCCACCAGACCAGAGGTGAGGGGACTCAGCCACTGACAGACCCAGAGATACTTCTCTGTAGTAGATTAGGGGACCAGACAGAGTCCGATCTTTATATCTGTTCCTGGTGCAGATTTCCCCTCACTTCCTGTATAGTGACATTATTGTCAGCAGGAGGGGAAATCTCTCTAACAGACAGGCTCATTAATGCAATGTACCAGGATGAATGAGTGACATCATCCTGCACTGTCCAATCAGACAGCTGGAGATCGGTACCCAGTAGAATCCAGGGACAAGATGCCAACATTGGATGATTGGGAGAATACCGGAGTATTCTTGACTTTAGTTCTGATTTATGTTTTTTTTTTGTTTGTTTAAATGGGCACAAGGGAATTTTTCTTATGTAGCGCTACCCCCGAAGGAGCCGCTGGTTGATTTGGGGATCGGCCTACTAAGTTACCCTGGCAGTGTCTAGGGGTGTAACAGTGAGAATAGCAACAGTGAGTGGAGGTCCAGACATTCAATAAAGAATCAGTCTATGCGCCATCATGAGGGGGGAAATCAGTGTATGCGTCATCATGAGGGGGGGAATCAGTCTATGCGCCATCATGAGGGGGGAAATCAGTCTATGCGCCATCATGAGGGGGGAAATCAGTCTATGCGCCATCATGAGGGGGGAAATCAGTCTATGCGCCATCATGAGGGGGAAATCAGTCTATGCGCCATCATGAGGTGGTAAATCAGTGTCTGCGCCATCATGAGGGGGGAAATCAGTGTCTGCGCCATCATGAGGGGGGAAATGAGTGTATGCGCCATCATGAGGGGGGAAATGAGTGTATGCGCCATCATGAGGGGGGAAATGAGTGTATGCGCCATCATGAGGGGGGAAATGAGTGTATGCGCCATCATGAGGGGGGAAATCAGTGTATGCGCCATCATGAGGGGGGAAATCAGTCTATGCGCCATCATGAGGGGGGGAAATCAGTCTATGCGCCATCATGAGGGGGGAAATCAGTCTATGCGCCATCATGAGGGGGGAAATCAGTCTATGCGCCATCATGAGGGGGGAAATCAGTCTATGCGCCATCATGAGGGGGGAAATCAGTCTATGCGCCATCATGAGGTGGTAAATCAGTGTCTGCGCCATCATGAGGTGGTAAATCAGTGTCTGCGCCATCATGAGGGGGGAAATCAGTGTATGCGCCATCATGAGGGGGTTAATCAGTGTATGCACCATCGTGAGGGGGGAAATCAGTGTATGCGCCATCATGAGGGGGGAAATCAGTCTATGCGCCATCATGAGGGGGGATCCGTGTATGCGCCATCATGAGGGGGGATCCGTGTATGTGCCATCATGAGGGGGATCCGTGTATGTGCCATCATGAGGGGGATCCGTGTATGGGGGATCAGGGGGGTCAGTGTATATGTGTCAGGGGGGGCAGTGTAGGGGTCTGGTAGGTCAGTTTAGTGGTCAGCATGAATGGGCACTGGTGACCCAGGCAATATCCAACAAGTGAGCCTAAACCCCCAACCAATTAATGTATTGGCGGCTGGTGCACAAAATTTTTAGGGGGGCGCAAACAAACGAAAAAAAAAAAAGGAAACCATTGCAGCCTCACTGTGCCCATGAAACATTGCCACCGTGCCATGAAATGTCGCCACAGTGCCCATCAATTGTCGCCACTGTGCCCATCAATTGTCGCCACCGTGCCCATCAATTGTCGCCACTGTGCCCTGTAAAATGCTGCCAGAGCCGCTGGCTCTGAAAGACACTTCCAAAGCCAACCAGCAGCCATTATTCAGGTGGCCGGCGCTCACCAGGGGGCCGGCCATCTGAATAGTGGGTGGCAGCAACAATACATGGATTCATGCAATGCATGAATCTATGTATTGTTGATCAGTGGCGGTGCAGAAGAGAGAAGGGGCAGCGGCTGTGCCTTTTTATAGTCGCACCGCCATTGTAATGTATTGTTGTGGGGCTCCATTCCAGAGATTTTCTCTCATTTCCACCAGACCAGAGGTGAGGGGACTCAGCCACTGACAGACCTAGAGATACTTCTCTGTAGTAGATTAGGGGACCAGACAGTCCGATCTTTATATCTGTTCCTGGTGCAGATTTCCCCTCACTTCCTGTATAGTGACATTATTGTCAGCAGGAGGGGAAATCTCTCTAACAGACAGGCTCATTAATGCAATGTACCAGGATGAATGAGTGACATCATCCTGCACTGTCCAATCAGACAGCTGGAGATCGGTACCCAGTAGAATCCAGGGAAAAGATGCCAACATTGGATGATTGGAGACTACCGGAGTATTCTTGACTTTAGTTATGATTTATGTTTTTTTTTTTGTTTGTTTAAATGGGCACAAGGGAATTTTTCTTATGTAGCGCTACCCCCGAAGGAGCCGCTGGTTGATTTGGGGATCGGCCTACTAAGTTACCCTGGCAGTGTCTAGGGGTGTAACAGTGAGAATAGCAACAGTGAGTGGAGGTCCAGACATTCAATAAAGAATCAGTCTATGCGCCATCATGAGGGGGGAAATCAGTGTATGCGCCATCATGAGGGGGGAAATCAGTGTATGCGCCATCATGAGGGGGGAAATCAGTGTATGCGCCATCATGAGGGGGGAAATCAGTGTATGCGCCATCATGAGGGGGGAAATCAGTGTATGCGCCATCATGAGGGGGGAAATCAGTGTATGCGCCATCATGAGGGGGGAAATCAGTGTCTGCGCCATCATGAGGGGGGAAATCAGTGTATGCGCCCTCATGAGGGGGGAAATCAGTGTCTGCGCCATCATGAGGGGGGAAATGAGTGTATGCGCCATCATGAGGGGGGAAATGAGTGTATGCGCCATCATGAGGGGGGAAATGAGTGTATGCGCCATCATGAGGGGGGAAATCAGTCTATGCGCCATCATGAGGGGGGAAATCAGTCTATGCGCCATCATGAGGGGGGGAAATCAGTCTATGCGCCATCATGAGGTGGTAAATCTGTGTCTGCGCCATCATGAGGGGGGAAATCAGTGTATGCGCCATCATGAGGGGGAAAATCAGTGTATGCGCCATCATGAGGGGGGAAATCAGTGTATGCACCATCGTGAGGGGGGAAATCAGTGTATGCACCATCGTGAGGGGGGAAATCAGTGTATGCGCCATCATGAGGGGGGAAATCAGTATATGCGCCATCATGAGGGGGGATCCGTGTATGCGCCATCATGAGGGGGGATCTGTGTATGGGGGATCAGGGGGGTCAGTGTATATGTGTCAGGGGGGGCAGTGTAGGGGTCTGGTAGGTCAGTTTAGTGGTCAGCATGAATGGGCACTGGTGACCCAGGCAACATCCAACAAGTGAGCCTAAACCCCCAACCAATTAATGTATTGGCGGCTGGTGCTCAAAATTTTTAGGGGGGCGCAAACAAACGAAAAAAAAAAAAGGAAACCATTGCAGCCTCACTGTGCCCATGAAACATTGCCACAGTGCCATGAAATGTCGCCACCGTGCCCATCAATTGTCGCCACTGTGCCCATCAATTGTCGCCACCGTGCCCATCAATTGTCGCCACTGTGCCCTGTAAAATGCTGCCAGAGCCGCTGGCTCTGAAAGACACTTCCAAAGCCAACCAGCCGCCATTATTCAGATGGCCGGCGCTCACCAGGGGGCCGGCCATCTGAATAGTGGGTGGCAGCAACAATACATGGATTCATGCAATGCATGAATCTATGTATTGTTGATCAGTGGCGGGACAGGAGAGAGAAGGGGCAGCGGCTGTGCCTTTTATAGACTCACTGCTATTGTAATGTATTGTTATGGGGCTCCATTCCAGAGATTTTCTCTCATTTCCACCAGACCAGAGGTGAGGGGACTCAGCCACTGACAGACCTAGAGATACTTCTCTGTAGTAGATTAGGGGACCACACAGTCCGATCTTTATATCTGTTCCTGGTGCAGATTTCCCCTCACTTCCTGTATAGTGACATTATTGTCAGCAGGAGGGGAAATCTCTCTAACAGACAGGCTCATTAATGCAATGTACCAGGATGAATGAGTGACATCATCCTGCACTGTCCAATCAGACAGCTGGAGATCGGTACCCAGTAGAATCCAGGGACAAGATGCCAACATTGGATGATTGGGAGAATACCGGAGTATTCTTGACTTTAGTTCTGATTTATATTTTTTTTTTTTTGTTTGTTTAAATGGGCACAAGGGAATTTTTCTTATGTAGCGCTACCCCCGAAGGAGCCGCTGGTTGATTTGGGGATCGGCCTACTAAGTTACCCTGGCAGTGTCTAGGGGTGTAACAGTGAGAATAGCAACAGTGAGTGGAGGTCCAGACATTCAATAAAGAATCAGTCTATGCGCCATCATGAGGGGGGAAATCAGTCTATGCGCCATCATGAGGGGGGAAATCAGTCTATGCGCCATCATGAGGGGGGAAATCAGTCTATGCGCCATCATGAGGGGGGAAATCAGTCTATGCGCCATCATGAGGGGGGAAATCAGTGTATGCGCCATCATGAGGGGGGAAATCAGTGTCTGCGCCATCATGAGGGGGGAAATCAGTGTATGCGCCATCATGAGGGGGGAAATCAGTCTATGCGCCATCATGAGGGGGGAAATCAGTCTATGCGCCATCATGAGGGGGGAAATCAATCTATGCGCCATCATGAAGGGGGAAATCAGTGTCTGCGCCATCATGAGGGGGGAAATCAGTGTATGCGCCATCATGAGGGGGGAAATCAGTGTCTGCGCCATCATGAGGGGGGAAATCAGTGTATGCGCCATCATGAGGGAGGAAATCAGTGTATGCGCCATCATGAGGGGGGAAATCAGTCTATGCGCCATCATGAGGGGGGAAATCAGTCTATGCGCCATCATGAGGGGGGAAATCAGTCTATGCGCCATCATGAGGGGGGAAATCAGTGTATGCGCCATCGTGAGGGGGGAAATCAGTGTATGCGCCATCGTGAGGGGGGAAATCAGTGTATGCGCCATCGTGAGGGGGGAAATCAGTGTATGCGCCATCGTGAGGGGGGAAATCAGTCTATGCGCCATCGTGAGGGGGGAAATCAGTCTATGCGCCATCATGAGGGGGGAAATCAGTCTATGCGCCATCATGAGGGGGGAAATCAGTCTGCGCCATCATGAGGGGGGAAATCAGTCTATGCGCCATCATGAGGGGGGATCCGTGTATGCGCCATCATGAGGGGGGATCCGTGTATGCGCCATCATGCGGGGGGATCCGTGTATGTGCCATCATGCGGAGGGATCCGTGTATGTGCCATCATGAGGGGGATCCGTGTATGGGGGATCAGGGGGGTCAGTGTATATGTGTCAGGGGGGGCAGTGTAGGGGTCTGGTAGGTCAGTTTAGTGGTCAGCATGAATGGGCACTGGTGACCCAGGCAACATCCAACAAGTGAGCTTAAACCCCCAACCAATTAATGTATTGGCGGCTGGTGCTCAAAATTTTTAGGGGGGCGCAAACAAACGAAAAAAAAAAAAAGGAAACCATTGCAGCCTCATTGTGCCCATGAAACATTGCCACCGTGCCATGAAATGTCGCCACCGTGCCCATCAATTGTCGCCACTGTGCCCTGTAAAATGCTGCCAGAGCCGCTGGCTCTGAAAGACACTTCCAAAGCCAACCAGCCGCCATTATTCAGATGGCCGGCGCTCACCAGGGGGCCAGCCATCTGAATAGTGGGTGGCAGCAACAATACATGGATTCATGCAATGCATGAATCTATGTATTGTTGATCAGTGGCGGTACAGGAGAGAGAAGGGGCAGCGGCTGTGCCTTTTATAGACTCACTGCTATTGTAATGTATTGTTATGGGGCTCCATTCCAGAGATTTTCTCTCATTTCCACCAGACCAGAGGTGAGGGGACTCAGCCACTGACAGACCTAGAGATACTTCTCTGTAGTAGATTAGGGGACCAGACAGTCCGATCTTTATATCTGTTCCTGGTGCAGATTTCCCCTCACTTCCTGTATAGTGACATTATTGTCAGCAGGAGGGGAAATCTCTCTAACAGACAGGCTCATTAATGCAATGTACCAGGATGAATGAGTGACATCATCCTGCACTGTCCAATCAGACAGCTGGAGATCGGTACCCAGTAGAATCCAGGGACAAGATGCCAACATTGGATGATTGGAGAATACCGGAGTATTCTTGACTTTAGTTCTGATTTATGTTTTTTTTTTTTGTTTGTTTAAATGGGCACAAGGGAATTTTTCTTATGTAGCGCTACCCCCGAAGGAGCCGCTGGTTGATTTGGGGATCGGCCTACTAAGTTACCCTGGCAGTGTCTAGGGGTGTAACAGTGAGAATAGCAACAGTGAGTGGAGGTCCAGACATTCAATAAAGAATCAGTCTATGCGCCATCATGAGGGGGGATATCAGTCTATGCGCCATCATGAGGGGGGAAATCAGTCTATGCGCCATCATGAGGGGGGAAATCAGTCTATGCGCCATCATGAGGGGGGAAATCAGTCTATGCGCCATCATGAGGGGGGAAATCAGTGTATGCGCCATCATGAGGGGGGAAATCAGTGTATGCGCCATCATGAGGGGGGGAAATCAGTGTATGCGCCATCATGAGGGGGGGAAATCAGTGTATGCGCCATCATGAGGGGGGAAATCAGTGTCTGCGCCATCATGAGGGGGGAAATCAGTGTATGCGCCATCATGAGGGGGGAAATCAGTCTATGCGCCATCATGAGGGGGGAAATCAGTCTATGCGCCATCATGAGGGGGGAAATCAATCTATGCGCCATCATGAAGGGGGAAATCAGTGTCTGCGCCATCATGAGGGGGGAAATCAGTGTATGCGCCATCATGAGGGGGGAAATCAGTGTATGCGCCATCATGAGGGGGGAAATCAGTGTATGCGCCATCATGAGGGGGGAAATCAGTCTATGCGCCATCGTGAGGGGGGAAATCAGTCTATGCGCCATCGTGAGGGGGGAAATCAGTCTATGCGCCATCGTGAGGGGGGAAATCAGTCTATGCGCCATCATGAGGGGGGAAATCAGTCTATGCGCCACCATGAGGGGGGAAATCAGTCTATGCGCCATCATGAGGGGGGAAATCAGTCTATGCGCCATCATGAGGGGGGAAATCAGTCTATGCGCCATTATGAGGGGGGAAATCAGTCTATGTGCCATCATGCGGGGGATCCGTGTATGGGGGATCAGGGGGGTCAGTGTAAATGTGTCAGGGGGGCGAGTGTAGGGGTCTGGAAGGTCAGTTTAGTGGTCAGCATGAATGGGCACTGGTGACCCAGGCAACATCCAACATGTGAGCCTAAACCCCCAACCAATTAATGTAGTGGTGGCTGGTGCTCAAATTTTTTAGGGGGGCGCAAACAAACGAAAAAAAAAAGGAAACCATTGCAGCCTCACTGTGCCCATGAAACATCGCCACAGTGCCATGAAATGTCGCCACTGTGCCCATCAATTGTCGCCACCGCGATGAATATGCTAATTAGGTAGATACGCCGATTCAGAAACGTCCGTCCGGCGCATTTTTTTACGTCGTTTACGTTCGGCTTTTTCCGGCGTAAAGTTACCCCTGCTATATGAGGGGTATCCTATGTTAAGTATGGACGTCGTTCCCACGTCAAATTTTGAAAATTTTATGTCGTTTGCGCAAGTCGTTCGCGTATAGGGCTGTACGTAAGTTACGTTCACTTCTAAAGCAATGACGATTTGCGGCGTAATTTCGAGCATGCGCACTGGGATTCTTTCACGAACGGGGTCATCATTCATTTACATAAAACACGCCCACATCCCCATTCGAATTAGGCAGGCTTACGCCGGACCACAGACGTTACGCCGCCGTAACTTAGGGCGCAAGTTCTTTCTGAATACGGAACTTGCGCCCTATTTTCCGGCGGCGTAACGTATCCGAGATACGTTACGCCCTCCAAAAGATACACCAATGTATCTGAATCCGGGCCACTATGTCTGACATATCACGGAAAATCTGACCAGTGGCCGAGACAACTGTGACCTCCCCTGGGACCTCTGAATACCCCTCAGCATGGCTTTCAGAGGGTGAGCAGCACAAATAGATGGACTGTCAGGAGAATGCAAGGACCTAAAATGCTGAATGCCCGACAAATATGTCTTAATGGTACTGGCAGACAAAGCCAACTCACTGTGGCAATATGCCACAAAAGACATAATATAATTAATGTCCTTGGGGCAACTACAAGGATATGAAGCCATGAATCTAAGAAACGTCCTCCAACCCGTTGAATATGCTTTCATTTTATTCCTGAATAAGGACCCGTTGGCCAGCTCAATAGCCTGCGTCCAGAAGGCGTTTAATCCATGACCAGCAGCGAGTAAGGGGGAACTGGCTGTCCCATCCGTTCTGCCACCGGATGCTGCAAGAAAAATTGAGGCATATTGAGCCAGGATAAGGCATCAGCTGCACCGTTGAGCTTCCCACTGATAAACTCCCCTCGAAAATGAAACTTGTATGTCAGGCCCAGCCACGTCAATCTACGCATAAACGACATGATCAGCAGAGACCCTGACCTTCCTTTATTGCCAATTTTTGCTGTGGCCAAATTGTCAGTAAAGAAAATGACCGTGTTGCCTGACCAACCCGGACCCCAAGTGACTGCCGCTGTCAGAATCGGATAGATTTCGAACAAGGCTGACGTGAGAGCAAATTTGGGGGCCAGCGGCTGGCCAACCATTCTTGACCAAAAATGGCACCAAAACCGACCGAAGCGACGGCATCTGAGAACACTCTAGAAGAACAATCAGTTGGCTGCGGAATAAACATGGAGATGCCATTCCAGTCATTTAGAAACCGATCCCACATGATAAGATCAGCTTGGGCATTGGCTAGAAGCTTAACGGCTGAGTCAGGATCTTGACATTGCGGAAGAAGGGCCAGCAATCTGGACACAAAAGCCCTACCCTGAGGAATGATCCTCATGGCGTGGTTTAGCATCCCTAGCAGAGACTGCAACTGCTTTTTAGAACAGACCGGGGATAGGACAAACATAGGAATGGTCTGGCGTATCCTTACCAGCTTCTCCAAGGGCAGACTAGCCACCATAAGATAGGAATCAAGCGTGATCCCCAAAAAAGTGATGACTTTAGTTGGCCCTTCCATCTTATGTGCGGCTAAGGGGACATTTAACTCTGAAAAAAGTTCTGTCAGCACCTGCAGATCCCTGGGCGGGACCCCAGGGTCTTCCAATAGTAAAAAATCGTCCAGATAATGAATTACCTTCTGACACCCTCTACAATTACCCAAAATCCAATGAAGAGCCTGGGCAAAGGTGTCAAACAGGTAAGGACTGCTCTTTGACCCAAAAGTTAACCTGGTGGCAAAATAATACTGACCGCGCCATTTGATGCCGTGCCATTGCCAGAGAGCAGGACTAATCGGAACCAGCTTGAAAGCATCCGTGATGTCAGCTTTGGACAGCCAAGCACCCCGGCCTAACTGAATAATCTGCTGGATTGCCAAATCTACTGATGAGTACTTCAGAGAAAACTCCTCAGAGGGGATGAGAGCATTGAGGCTAGGAATGTGTGAAGAATGAGACGTGGACAAATCATAAATTAAACGATATTTATTAGAAAATTTACCACAGACTACACCAATGGGGCCGACCCTCCACATGCAAAATGGCGATACAAGAAAAGGCCCAATCAGGAACCCCTTGGTCACTTCAGAGGCGATTAAGTTCGCATGTGTTGCGCTATATAAGTTTTCATTCATTCATTCACTTCAGTCTGTAGTAACTCGTCAACAATTGCAGGGTGACTCTCTGCTGACCTCAAATTCTTACATTCCAAAGACTTGGTGGGAAGAGCTATGAGGCCAGTGTGAAAACCTACAGAAAAACCATCTAGCAGAAACTGCCTAACCGATGGGGATATGTGATTCTCCAGATAATCCCCTAACAAGGAAATATTTACTTGGCATAGTCAAGACACATTGAACGGCTTGCCCAGACAAGCGGTCTTAGGATGGGCTCTAAAGCAATTGGCACACACATGCAATATTTTGCACTGATTGTAATTGCAACTTGTATCATTGTAGTTGTTGCATAACTGTGCTTTACCCAGATACCGGACAGGCCTGCCCAATTTATCCACCTGACCAGAACTACCAGAAGAACCACCGGCTGCCTGCTTGGAGGTTCCCATATGACTAGAAGATTCAGAATTTGGACACCAAGCTGTGGTATGCGTTGATGACTGTCAGTTGGCACACACGGGCGATTTCTGGTTGGCAAAATGCCTGCAAAAGAGTTCCATGTCGATGTTGGCCCAACATGTGACTGCCTGGAACTGGGCCCATGTAGCTGCCACTTTAGCGGAAAAGGAACGATGATAATCATAAAAAGTAAAACCCCCGTACTTGTGTGCCAAATCCACCACTTTATGTAGGTAAAGGTCAAACTCCTCCCTCCTACCCGGGCTGACTGAGCAGACAATGTCTCTGAAGATGCTGAAAGCCAAAACAAACTCTGGCACGTGGAGCTTGCGATTAAGCCTGGGATCCTTGGTTTTGAGCACCACCGACACCTCCCCACAAGTGAACGACTTGTTCTCGGTGACGTCTTGGGTAGCTATTAGCAGAGAGGCGAAATTTACATCCTTCCCCTCCAAAATATGCGACTCCGTATCTATGCGACTGATTCTTAGAATCAGTTACGCATAGTTAACCATTAGATCCGACAGGCGTAAGTCTCTTACGCCGTCGGATCTAAACTGCATTTTCTTTTAACCGCTAGGTGTCGCTTCCGTCGAATTCCGTGTTGAGTATGCAAATTAACTAGATACGCGAATTCCCGAATGTACGCGCTGCCGACGCAGTAAAGTTACGACGTTTACGTTAGGCTTTTCCTGGCATATGGTTGCCCCTGCTATATGAGGCGCAGCCAATGTTGAGTATGGCCGTCGTTCCCGCTTCGAAATGTAAAAAATTTACGTCGTTTGCGTAACTCGTCCGTGAATGGGGCTGGACGTAATTTACGTCCACGTCAAAACCAATACGTCCTTGCGGCGTATTAGGAGCAATACACACTGGGAGATTTCCACGGACGGCGCAAATGCGCCGTTCGTGAAAAACTTCAATCACGTCGGGTCACAGTAGTTTAACATAAAACACGCCCCCCCCTTCCACATTTGAATTAGGCGGGCTTACGCCAGCCGATTTACGATACGCCGCCGCAACTTACGGAGCAAGTGCTTTGAGAATACAGCACTTGCCCGTGTAAGTTGCGGCGGCGTAACGTAAATCGGAAACGTTACGCCGCCGCAAAGATACGCTATTCTACCAGAATCTGGCCCCATGAGTGCCCATGAATATGGCCCCTCCCCCCCGCAACTGAAACATGCAACCGTTGATGAAAATGAAAAATAATAATACAAAGATCATGAATCGCATACAAAAGCAGACAGACAGAAACGACATACCTGGCTGATCGTAAGCCAGACTCATAACAGATCACCATGACCGACTGCCATGCAAAACGCATGACAGCTTGCCCTGACAAAATGCATGACCGACAAAACGCATGACAGATTTCCATGACTAATGACGCATAAAAAGCCATGACAAATCGCATGCCTAACCAATGAATGACCGACTCCCATGCCAGATCGCATGAAAGCCATGACAAATTGCACGACAGACTACCATGGCAGTGACAAATCGCATGACGGATCGACAGTGACAAATCGCATGACGGATCTACCACGAAAACTGATAACACGCATGACAGACTTACAATGACAAATCGCATGACAGACTGACAAAGACAAATAGCATGACGGATCTACCAATGACAAATCGCATGACAGATTAAGATGACAATCGCATGACGGATTTACAATGGCAAATCGCATGACAGATTAAGATGACAATCGCATGACGGATTTACAATGGCAAATCGCATGACAGATTTATAATGGCAAATTGCATGATGGATTCCAAAGACAAATCGCATGACAGCTACCCATGATAAAGAACATGCAGGTTTTAGCATGCCAACGCATGACCGAACCACACAGAACAAAGGCTGTGAGTCCCTGCGAGCCCCCCGGGAAGCCCAACCCCCCTGCTAAGCGTTTGGCAGCTGCCCCCCCCTGAGACATGCCAACCATGCCAGCAGGGTACTGAAAGTTTGCAAACACAGCAGACTGTCAATGATCAGTGACTGGTACTGCAGCCCCATGCAGTCTGCCCTGAATACTGGCTGTTTTAAAACTGAGGGGTACCGATACTGAGGCTCAGCAAAGCACCCCTTCACCCCCGCAAACCTGTAACCATGAAAACACCCCCCCCCGGGCCCCTCTCGCCCGGCCATGAATGGCGATGCCAAACGATCCCCCCCGGCCATGAAATGGCGATGCCAACGATCCTCCCGGCCATGAATGGCGATCCCCCCCCTACCGCATCCCCCACGAGGGCTTCCCCATGTTGCCAGAGTGCAAGCCGCCATCACGCCCCCCCTTCCCCCGCCGCATGATACCTGGAGACCACGAGGCGAGGGGCACTGCTGTTGCACGATTCACCCTGCTGTACGAAAACCGAAAATGACGTCGGGGCGCACCGGAAGTGAAACCAGTAAGACGAGCCGACGAGGGACCTGCAGGAGGAGGAGAGATATATACCCCCAGACTCCTCCTACAAATCCAGGCTAGCCTGCGGCCAGCCTTCTGACATGTACATGTACATTTTTATGAACCCAAGCTTAAGTAGAACTAAGCCTATCAGTTTAATCGTTTCAAAAACAGTTACATTCCTAACTGTCACATTTGCTTGTGCTTTTAACCAAACCATCAAATGGCTGGCATCATAACTGATCACATGGGCAGCACCATGGCAGTTTCAGATCAGAGGCTAAGATGGCAGCTTCCTTGGCTAAAAAAAAAGATAGGAGGGTTTAGTTCCAGGGGGGAGCAGAATGCAGCTTGACCGCATGCTTTTATCCCCACCCCCCACTTACAAGCCCTAGGCCTCGTTCACACAAGTGTACTACAGTTCACAACCATGTGAGGGCGGTGTTTGCCTGCAGTGGAATACACAGGTGTTCCATGCAAGGCTATGAATGCAGACAGTTGTGTCCATGCAGCCACTGCACCTCAATTGACAATAATGGGACGTCCTGCACAGAGACGTGTGGAACAACTATGCAGCAAACACAGCCCTTGCATGCGTCTACACTGTATAAGGCCCCTTTCACACTTGTGCAATCTGAAAGTCGCACGATTTTTTTTTTTTTTCGACGCGACTTGAAGCAATGCCTGTGTAATCTTGAGGTCTATAGTACCTCAAGTCGCATCAAAGCTGGACCAACATGGACTACTTTAAAGTTGGACAGATATGAATGGTACTCATTGGAAATCATGGGTTACGACCAGACCCGGACTGGCCATAGGGCAAACCGGCCCGCATGTCACCTCTTCCCAGGGCCAGGGCCGTCTTACCGAGCGGCACACCTAGGCAGTGCCCAGGGGCCACAAGTGCTGATGGGGCCCCATCAGGACTGGCTCCGATCTAGGGGGATGCAGTACGCATGTGCAGTTCCCGGCCGGAGCTGACAGAGACTGAGAAACAGAGTCTCTGGTGATCTGACAGAGTGCAGTCACTTATACCCTCCCCCTTTCTCTCAGCGCGCCTTATTCAAGTTCCTCACAGGAGATGCTGAGAGGGGGAAGAGTGGAGCCATGCAGCCTGCAGTGGAAGACGGAGTTCATCCTATCCTAAGGTAAGCTGAACAACATGCAGACAGTCCTGTCAGTCAGGGCCGGCCCTATGATAGGACCGGGTGGTACCATGGGTACCAGGCAGCACTTTTAGGGGGGCAGCATACTGATGCCCGCCAGCCCGTTCCGCCAGCTCCGCTACCCAAATAAAATTGATGTCCTTTTTTTCCCACAAATAGAGCTTTCTTTTGGTGATATTTGATCACCTCTGCGGTTTTTATTTTTTGTGCTATAAATATATAATTTTTTACTTTTTGCTATAATAAATATCCCCAAAATGTAGAAAAATAAACTATTTTCTTCAGTTTAGGCCAATATGTATTCTTCTACATATTTTTGGTACCAAAAAAAAAAAACACAATTAGCGTACATTGATTCGTTTGCGCAAAAGACATTGTGGCCGCCGGCAATTCACAGATCCCTTTATACTCCTGGATACATGTATAGTGCCATGACAGGCCCTCTTTATACATGTATAGAGCCATGACAGGCCCTCGTTATACTCCTTTATACATGTATAGAGCCATGACAGGTCCTCTTTATACTCCTATATACATTTATTCCTTTACATGTAAGAGTCTCGACAGGTCCTCTATATGCATGTATAGAGCCATTACAGGCCCTCGTTATACTCCTTTATACATGTATAGAGCCATGTCAAGTACTATATATAGTCCTATATACATTTATAGAGCCATGACAGGTCCTCTTGATATTCCTTTACATGTAAAGTGTAATGACAGGTCCTCTATATACATGTATAGAGCCATGACAGGTCCTCTTTATACTCCTATACATGTATAGAGCCATGACAGGTCCTCTTTATACTCCTATACATGTATAGAGCAATGACAGGTCCTCATACATGTATAGAGCCATGAGGGGTCCCCTTTAGTTATCATGGTATAAAATAATGGATGTGGGGGCCTTTTGGTTGGCGTGATTTTTTTGGGGGTTGGGGCAACATTTCATTCTTGGTCCCAGGCAGCACAATGTCTTGGGCCGTTGACTTAACATCCTTGTTCCACCATATGGGAAGTTCCACACCCAACTGCACAGACTCCGGGCATGCGCAGTAATAGGCTATGGGCAGGCTACGGAAATAGCCGAACGAAACAGCTGATCGTCAGCTGTTAAGAGGAACACAGCTCGGCAGATCAGGATGCAGAGCAGAGAGAAGGGGCGTCTGTTGTGTGATGGGGGAGGAGAGAGGATCCCCCTCTGTATGGACTGAGCACACCGCCGTCCTACACAACACCTACCATCTCCTTCTACATGCTTTCCCCGTCTGACATATTGCAGGAAGGGTGGGCATCGGAGAGGGGGGGCTGTGTGCGGCGAATCGCG
The DNA here is from genome assembly GCF_905171775.1 of Rana temporaria. NCBI lineage: Eukaryota > Metazoa > Chordata > Amphibia > Anura > Ranidae > Rana > Rana temporaria. The sequence goes on along the minus strand of NC_053493.1, from coordinate 91,403,339 downwards.
GGACTTTTAAAAAAATTACTGAGAACAGAGAAGGGGGAGGGGGGGGCGTTAGTGCCGCGAATCGCGGGACTGAGAAGGGGGGGGGGCCGCGGGTGCCGCGAATCGCGGGACTTTAAAAAAAATACAGAGAACAGAGAAAAATACTGAGGGTTTGCGTGTGTTACTGTGAAGTGGCTAGTGGAGCTTCACTCACTAGCGTCCGGTGACTTAACATCCTTGTTCCACTTCCACACCCAACTGCACAGACTCCGGGCATGCGCAGTAATAGGCTATGAGCAGGCTACGGAAATAGCCGAACATAACAACTGATCATCAGCTGTTAAGAGGAACCAATACCATAGCTGGAACAAGCTTGGCAGATCACCGGCACTGCTGTCAGTGGCTTATCTTAGTGGGCAGGAAGAGGGGGAGAGTATGGGCTCTGTGTAGTGTGTAGCAGGCTCCTGTCTCATGCTGTATCACACGATCGTTTTTATGTGTGGCTGTGAACTGCTCTGCTTCTAAAGGGAGCATGTTTTCTGAGATCTCCCTCAATCTCTATTACACCTCCCTGTCCCTACCTATTACCTGCTCACCAAGCACAGTCTCCTCTCCTGTATGACCACCTCATGTGTCAGGCTGTGGCACCACAAATCCCAGCATGCCAGGAGAGGGGAGGCAGCAGCAGCAATATCACAGATCAGTGTAGATGAAAAGTGCTGGTGTTGTATAGTGTGTTTTATAAAATGTATGATAATTATATATTTGATTATTATGCTTCCTTTCTATCTTTCTTTGTATCTATTTTTCTTTCTCTCTCTCTCTCTCTCTCTCTCACCCCACATCCCATCATTAACCCCCCCCCCCCCGGGCTGCTCAGTCTAAAATGCCCGGGCCTATTTTTTGTCCCAGTCCGGGCCTGGTTACGACTTGTCATGTGATTTTGCAGTCTCAAGTCGCACAAGTGTGAAAGGGGCCTTACACCCATGTGAATGTGGCCTTGGAGAAACAGATACAGCAGTTGATAATGAATACCCACGCAGGTGTGGTATCCCCAACAGTCTTATTTAGCAGAAAAATGTGCAACGCATGTAGCGGGTAAAGCAATTCTAAAGGATATATATAGATTTTTTAATAACAAACATGTTATACTTACTTGCTGTGTGCAATGGTTTTTCACAGAGCAGCCCTGATCCTCTTCTGAGGTCCCCCACTGGTGCTCCTGGCTCCTCCTCCTCAGCGAGTGCCCCTATAGGAAGCCACTTCCTATAGGGACTCCCAAGCCCTGCTGCCTACATCTATAGACACAGACAGCGGGGCTTAGCCCTGCCCCCTGCTGCCTCGTCACAGGATTTTATTAGCAGCTGTGGGAGCAGCTCCTGCTGCTATCAATCTGTCCAGTCAGGAGTGAGAGAGCCACTGCTCTCATGCACATCGCTGGATCAGGTTCGGATAGCTATAAGGGGGGGGGGGGGCTGGAGGGAAGCAGTACAGAGAAGGTTTTTTTTTTTTTACATGTAGAGACTGCATTAAGGTAAAAAAATAAAAAAAACTTCAGTGTTTTTTAACCACCTTAATAAAATGTAGCAACTGACCATTATCGTATATACTCGAGTATAAGCCAAGTTTTTGTTTTTTTGTATACTCTTTTTTATTCAAGGTTTCTCAAAATTATCACATAATACACAAATAATGTAAACAGTATCATGGAGGGTAATAATCCCAACTTACAATACAACACAAACAAGTTAGGCCATCTGATCCAGCTAAACAACATAAGTACATCCTTAATTCAAATCCTCTCCCTATCTAGTTACTTCTTCCGGAGTAAAAAACGGTATTACCCTTTACCTATTGAACCAAAAAAAAAGAAACCACCAGCAATATCAGTTTACCCATTTTGCCTAGGTATTTCGAAAACTCTTAATTGGGCACTATCTCCTCCTTACTGTAACTTCCTATTAACCCTCCATTTCTTATTTATCACATTATTTAAAGTGGAGGTTCACCCTGCAATTACAATTTTTAACCTAAGATTCCTGCTCATTTTGTCTAGGGGAATCGGCTAGTTTTTTTTAAAATCGAAGCTGTACTTACCGTTTTAGAGATGCATCTTCTCCGCCGCTTCCGGGTATGGGCGTTCCTATTTTGATTGACAGTCTTCCGAAAGGCTTCCGACGGTCGCATCCATCGCGTCACGATTTTCCGAAAGTAGCCGAACGTCGGTGCGCAGGCGCCATATTGAGGCGCACCGACGTTCGGCTTCTTTCGGCTGCTCGTGACGCGATGGATGCGACCGTCGGAAGCCTTTCGGAAGACTGTCAATCAAAATAGGAATGCCCAGTCCCGAAGACCATACCCGGAAGCGGCGGAGAAGATCGCTCTTTAAAACGGTAAGTACAGGTTCGATTTTAAAAAAAATAGCCGATTCCCCTAGACAAAATGAGCATCCATCCAAGGTTAAAACATTTTTTTACGGTGAACTCCCGCTTTAAGTATCCAACCACTTCCCATTCAACTCTGCTGCCTTTTATCCCCCTTTTTCCTCACCCCCCCCCCCCCCCAAAAAAAAAAAAGAACCCCCCCTTCCCTCATTCATCAAGTGACATATAATCAAATTTTTATATGTCTTTATTGGGATCTGTGATAGGTGTAGCAAACAAAAGGCCGGGTCGTGCAATATTTGATATAACGTAAATTTTTGCGAAATCCTTTGTACTTCTAACCAATACTTCCTAATCTTAGGGCAAGTCCAGAAAATATGGAATAAAGTTCCCTTGTTATTATTACATCGCCAACACATATCTGAAGTTCCAGGGAAAAAAAAAAAAAAAAAAACTTACCTAGTTTCACTAGTGTATAATACCACCTATTTAAAAGTTTATAGTTTAGTTCCTGTGTTCTAGTACAAATTGATGTCTTCATAGAAAATGGAAAATTGTTATTAATACCTACGGTAATTTTCCTTTCCTGGCCTGTCCTCACGTCAGCACACTATGGGTTAATCCCCTCCTCCGGTCCACCAGTACCACCTTCTTCTGAGCCAATAAGTAGGGGGCCCCTCCTCCCCAGTCCTTGTTCCACTTAATTGGAGGACGACAGTCTTATAGGGAGGGAAGAGCTGTGCTGACGTGAGGACAGGCCAGGAAAGTAAAATTTCTGTAGGTATTAATAACAATTTTCCATTTTCCTGGCCAGTCTCAGGTCAGCACACTATGGGATTTAATTTAGCACAACTAGGGTGGGAAAATGTATATAAGACTCGGACAACAACTGGAAATGCTGCTTAGTGAATCTTTTTTTATTTTGCCTGAAAAGGCGCCGATACCACAGCGTTTCCAAAACTAAACGTATTAGCTGATGTCACGTCTAAATTGTAATGCCTCGCAAAGGTCTTGCAGGAACTCCAGATGGCTGTCCTGCATATCTCCTCAACCGGTATTTTAGCAAAAACTGCCCAGGAGGCTGCCACCCCTCTGGTAGAATGAGCTCTAATCGCCTGTGAAGGCGTCAGCCCCTGTTTTTCATACGCGACACATTACTTTGGTGATCCAGGTATAGATTACTCTTGTTGAAGCGGCTTGTCCTCTCCTAGGACCAGATGGTAAAATGAAGAGGGAATCCGTTTTGCGCACCTGTAGAGAACGATGTAGGTAAACAGAGAAAAAAGATTGACCATGTCCAATGGTCTGAGGTCTAGTTCCTCTTCTTGCCTCGGAGGTTGTGTGAAGCTGGGTAGCACCGCCTCCCAGTTGAGATGAAATTTGGAAACCACCTTAGGCGTTATTGTTGGTGACGGTCTTAGGATTACCTTGTCTGAAAGGATGATGCAATACGGGTCTTTACAGGATAGGGCTGCTAGCTCGGAAACTCTCCTTGCCAATGTTATGACTGTTAGAAACCATAATGGACACGATTCTGCTGGCACAAAAGGATGTAGAAGAAGAGCCCTTAGCACCGTGCCTAAGTCCCAGGTTGGGAAAAGAGGCCTTCTTGGAGGATTTAGTTTCATGGCTGCTTTTAGGAATTGTTTTATCAGTGGTTCATCTGCCCACCTGCGCCCTGTGAAGCACGTTAAGGCTGATATTTGTACTTTTATTGTACTATAGGCTAAGCCCACCTTCAGTGCAGACTGCAAAAAGTCCAGCATTTGTGCAATGTTCGGATCCTCTGGGGAAAGATTTTGTTGCAGCGCAAAAGTTGTAAATTTTTTCCTGTTGTAGGTAACATTGGTCGAGGCCTTCCTAGACTTTAATAATGTTGAGATTACCTCTTCTGAGATGCCTTGTGCCTGTAGTCTGGTTGATTCAGCAACCAGGCCGTCAGTTGCAACCTGCCCGGGTTGGGATGCACCCACTGGCTCTGCCACAGGAGGTCTCTCCTTAGAGGAAGGCGTATTGGGGGGGCCGCCGTCATCTGTAAGAGCAGAGGGAACCACGGCCTCTGTGGCCAAAAAGGTAGGATTACTATTGCATGGACCTTCTCCCTCGCAATCTTCAAGAGGGTTTTCATCACTAGCGTCACCGGTGGAAAGAGGTAGACTAGGGGAAAATCCCATGGAATGGAGAAGGCATCTTCTGAAAGGATATTTTGTAGCCATATTTCAGTGTCTTGTGGACCCACTGGTGCTTGACTATTTCCGCCCATACCCTCCAAAAGGACGTTAACCTGGCGCCCACCTGGTGAGGATGGGCGGTTAACCCGTCAAAGACTTCTCAGGTTTCTTTGTGGTCTGTGCTGCTTTGGTCTTTACTTTCCGCAAAAAAGAGCCCTTCATTAGGGTCTAGCGTACTCCCGTCCAGGTCTATATGACCTAGCGTCATAGGTCCTTTTGTAATCTGGTTGAGCTGGCAGTGTGGTCTGCTGCCTTCTCTTGGGTCTCTGAGGCATCAGACCCGATTTTCCCCCCATTGCTCGACTAATAGCCTCTTCCAGGGTTTTCCCAAATAGCACTTTGCCATTGAACGGGATATTGCAGAGACTTAGTTTAGAAGTACTGTCGGCTACCCAATGACGTAACCAAAGGGCCCTCTTGGCTGTCACTGCGAATGCCATGATTTTTGCGAGTAGCTTTACCAGATCCATGGAAGCCTCTGCTATAAAATCGGTGGCGAGGTCAAATTCTTCTAATGTTTGTATGACCGCTTCTGTTTCCATGCCCGTCTTCAGGGCTGTTTGTATCTCTGAGGTTCCGACCTTCAGAGCTCTGGAAACTGAGGTCAAAGGAACACTAAAGGTTAGTTTTTTATTCTCTAAATTGAATCATCTATGCGAGAGCATTTAGAAGTTCCTTACCTCTTGTTTCGTTTTGCCCAGCAAAGTGTTGTATTTCAGCTTTGAAAGTGCCATTTCCTGTGCCTCCTCTTATTCCATTCCACCAGCTTCCCAGCCGTTTCTCAAGGTGGAAAGCATGACGTCCACAACGTGCTCGCCCCCTCTCTGTCTACAGCTCTGCGTGTAGACGTTCTGCGTCTTTCACAATGCAAGGAGCTCAGCACATTCTTGGGCGTCTCTATGACGCTGTAGCTCCGCCTCCCTCCCATTCATTGTATTAGTAAAACCATTCACAACCCTGCCTTCACTCCTCCCACAGTTCTCTGGTGGGAAGTGAAACTGATTTCTGAAATCCTTGGCTTCATCACAGCACAGTAAAGGAACACAGCAAATAAAAAGATTATTTTCTAACTATAACTAAATAAGATCTTATTAAATCAAAATTATGCTTTTAATTAAATTAAAATATATTAGAGTCAATATATTTATATCCATTTCTTTACTGTGCTTATTCAACATCATGCATTGTATGTCTTCTGTTCCCCCATGTCCAATACAAACAAAAACACCCTCTCCACCACCATTTTAGCCTATTTGTAATATCCATTTTGAATGCACACCACATTTACTTTTCTCCCAATTCTATCCCTCCATCCCATGGTATGCTCATCCATCCCTCAGAGAGTGATGTAAGGGGGGGGGGGGCTCCACTGGGGACACCTGATGTAAGAAGGGGCTCTGCTGGGATTGCCTGATGTAAGGGGGGGGGGCTCCGCTGGGGACACCTGATGTAAGGGGGGGCTACGCTGGGGACACCTGATGTAAGGGGGGGGCTCCGCTGGGTCGGATTGCCTGATGTAAGAATGGGCTCCGCTGGCATTGCCTGATGTAAAGGGGGGGGGGGCTCAGCTGGGATTGCCTGATGTAAGGGGAGTGCTCCGCTTGGGACACCTGATGTAAGGGGAGTGCTCCGCTGGGGACACCTGATGGAAGGGGAGTGCTCCGCTGGGGACACCTGATGGAAGGGGAGTGCTCCGCTGGGGACACCTGATGGAAGGGGAGTGCTCCGCTGGGGACATCTGATGTAAGAAGGGACTTCGCTGGGATTGCCTGATGTAAGGGGGGGGGGGACTCCGCTGGGAGTGCCTGATGTAAGGGGGGGGACTCCGCTGGGAGTGCCTGGTGTAAGGGGGGGGGACTCCGCTGGGAGTGCCTGGTGTAAGGGGGGGGGGACTCCGCTGGGAGTGCCTGGTGTAAGGGGGGGGGGACTCCGCTGGGAGTGCCTGGTGTAAGGGGGGGGGACTCCGCTGGGAGTGCCTGGTGTAAGAAAGGACTCTGCTGGGAGTGCCGAGAAGGAAGTTATCTGGGAGTGCATGGTCTAAGGGGGGACTCCGCTGGGAGTGCCTGATGTAAGGAGGGACTCCACTGGGGACACCTGATGTAAGAAAGGACTCTGCTGGGAGTGCCGAGAAGGAAGTTATCTGGGAGTGCATGGTCTAAGGGGGGACTCCGCTGGGAGTGCCTGATGCAAGGGGGGGGACTCCGCTGGGAGTGCCTGATGTAAGGGGGCGGGGACTCCGCTGGGAGTGCCTGATGTAAGGGGGCGGGGACTCCGCTGGGAGTGCCTGATGTAAGGGGGCGGGGACTCCGCTGGGAGTGCCTGATGTAAGGGGGCGGGGACTCCGCTGGGAGTGCCTGATGTAAGGGGGCGGGGACTCCGCTGGGAGTGCCTGATGTAAGGGGGCGGGGACTCCGCTGGGAGTGCCTGATGTAAGGGGGCGGGGACTCCGCTGGGAGTGCCTGATGTAAGGGGGCGGGGACTCCGCTGGGAGTGCCTGATGTAAGGGGGCGGGGACTCCGCTGGGAGTGCCTGATGTAAGGGGGTGGACTCCGCTGGGAGTGCCTGATGTAAGGGGGGGGGACTCCGCTGGGGACACCTGATGTAAGAAAGGACTCTGCTGGGAGTGCCGAGAAGGAAGTTATCTGGGAGTGCGTGGTCTAAGGGGGGACTCCGCTGGGAGTGCCTGATGTAAGGGGGGGGACTCCGCTGGAAATGCCTGATGTAAGGGGGCGGGGACTCCGCTGGGAGTGCCTGATGTAAGGGGGCGGGGACTCCGCTGGGGACACCTGATGTAAGAAAGGACTCTGCTGGGAGTGCCGAGAAGGAAGTTATCTGGGAGTGCGTGGTCTAAGGGGGGACTCCGCTGGGAGTGCCTGATGTAAGGGGGGGGACTCCGCTGGAAATGCCTGATGTAAGGGGGCGGGGACTCCGCTGGGAGTGCCTGATGTAAGGGGGCGGGGACTCCACTGGGGACACCTGATGTAAGAAAGGACTCTGCTGGGAGTGCCGAGAAGGAAGTTATCTGGGAGTGCATGGTCTAAGGGGGGACTCCGCTGGGAGTGCCTGATGTAAGGGGGGGGACTCCGCTGGGAGTGCCTGATGTAAGGGGGGGGGGACTCCGCTGGGAGTGCCTGATGTAAGGGGGGGGGACTCCGCTGGGAGTGCCTGATGTAAGGGGGGGGGGACTCCGCTGGGAGTGCCTGATGTAAGGGGGGGGGGGACTCCGCTGGGAGTGCCTGATGTAAGGGGGGGGGGGGCTCCGCTGGGAGTGCCTGATGTAAGGGGGGGGGGGGACTCCGCTGGGAGTGCCTGATGTAAGGGGGGGGGGGGACTCCGCTGGGAGTGCCTGATGTAAGGGGGGGGGGACTCCGCTGGGAGTGCCTGATGTAAGGGGGGGGGGGACTCCGCTGGGAGTGCATAGTATTTCATAGTATTGCAAAGTATTATGACCGGTTAAGCAGAGTATTGGGCATTGGGCATTTTATTGGGCACGGGTCATACTAGGCATTTTCCACGAGGGTTAGTGGGCTGGAGGAGGCGGGAATATGTGTGGGAGGAGGGAGGAGAACGTAATGGGTATAGGCAGAGGGGCGGGAAAGGGTGTGTACTGGGGGGAGGTAGGGGCGGAGTGTGACTAATTGTACACAAGAACGTTGCTCGTTCTCGTCCGCCGCTGCTTCTGCGCATGCGCGAGCTGCTAAGCCTCATGGGAACTGTAGTTCCCATTAGGCAGTGACGTTTTTTCGATGCACGCGCACCGCCAAACCAGGAAGTGAGGGGAAATGAACAGACAGCACTGACGGAGGGGAACAATCAGCATGCTGTTAGTAAGGTATAGCAATATTTTAAAAACAAATTGTGACGTTTTTTTATTCTTAGAAGCTTAAAGACTATATTTTAAAAATATATTTTTTTTGACTTTACAACCCCTTTAAGGCTATGGCCGGGCGGCATGCTGCACCAGCGGAGGAAAAAAAACTTTTTTAGGTCTGTATCAGCACGCCTGTCCATTGGATCTCTGAATGTTGTAGAATCCTGTAACGGCAAGGCGACTTGTCTGGCCAGGCGTTGTAAGGCCGCATCTATGCCCAGCGGGGAATCCCAGAGAGCTGCTTCTGGGGGTTTAAAAGGGTATAATATTGAAAAACGATTCTGCACGTTCGCCCTTCTTTCCGGTCTCTCCCATTCATCTTTGAACCACTCACGAATTTCAGGCAAAAGGGGAAAGGTGACCCCTTGTCTCTTGCGACTCGGAAAAAATGTTTTAATTTTTTCAGGCGGCTGAGCATCCTGATCCCAGTCTATGGCTTCCCTTACAGCCGTGACAAATGATTCTATGTATTGAAAATTGAATAGAAATTCAGAAGGTTCTTCTGTGTCTGACGAACCTCGTGATGGCTTGAATGTAATTTCTAATTCTTTGCGCTTCAGCCTCTCTGTCTGTAGCGACGTCTCTAATGCAGCCGGTGCACAAAAGTTTGCCAGGTTCGGAAGGCGCCGAACATGCCCAACAAAGACCGTCATCTGGGCGGGGTCCTAGTTCTGCGGTCTTGGGCTAGCTAGATTTGCAAGCTGGGCTAGAATGGGACTTGTGCGTTGCCCGAGACCCAGACGCTTGCGGGGATTTGGAACAGAGGTGGGACTTTTTTCTCCGTGTAGGTCTTATTTTAGGGCTTCTGCTCCTAAAAAGACAACCAAGAAAACGTGTTTTTAGTTCTTGGTATTTGCACTCTTTTATTATGGCCCCCGTCGACCCCTCCTACCTTTCTGGTGAATTTTGTGCATTCTGGGGCTGTGGTGAGCTCATGCTGCATAAACGAAAGGATACCGTAATCAGGAGCTGACCCCAAAAAAATAATGGAATATTCTAACAACAACTATATATACATATTTACACACACACACACACACACACACACACACATATATATATATATATATATATAAAACAGAAACTACAGTTTTTTTATTAATATTCCTAACAGTATTATTAGGAAGACAGAAAAAAAAGCTGTTTAAACTCCTATTAAAAACACTAACCTTTTGCAGTAAAGAAAATGGCCACAGGGTGGCAGCAGTTACACAGGAATACACAGAACGCTGTAGAAGGAATAAGCAGAGGTTTAGAAACCAAGTCAGCTGACACAATCTTTCCACCTCCATCTGAGGCAACTCACCAACAGCGTTCTGTTCAGAGCCGGTGTCAGCACACTCTGAGCTCTCTCCCAAAGTTTTTATAGCTACACAGCACCGCCCCCCCCCCGTGACATCATCACCGCTCGTCCAGAAAGCACGGGGAGGGCAGCCAGCGCGCTCCTATGGAGCTCAGTTTCCATGAGGTACAGACAGGCATCCAAGCAGCCACAAACACCACAGCCCCCTCTCAAACAGTAAGCTCTATAAGCTATTATGTGCCCGCAGCTCATGCCTGAGCGTCCAGTGTCATGAAGGGACATACCTCCTTTTTCTGGACCTTCCACACCAGGAGAGCCTGAACCTGGGTGGGATGGTTCGGTAGGGCTTTTTTTTTTTTCTCTCTCTCTTTGTCAGAGTTTGCTTGTGGTCTGGTCATCCGACCAAAAAAAAGGAACAAGGACTGGGGAGGAGGGGCCCCCATCGGCTTATACTTGAGTCACCTCTTTGCGCCTGATCTCCCTGACTTTGAGGACCCGGTACCAGCCGGCCATAGGTTCCCTGGACCCCAAACTTGGCACACATGTAGCACGACTTACGGCCGGGGAGCACCAATTTTTCAAAGCCGGGCACCCCTTCCATAGACTCCCATGTTAAACGGTCATTTCTCCGCTAACTTTAGGGACCTGGTACCGGCCGGTCGTAGGTTCCCTGAACCCGGAACTTGGCACGTGTAGCTCCATTTTTCCTATACGAGTGTGCAAAGTTTGTTGTCTGGGGGACCTACGGCTGGGGAGCACCGATTTTATTTTATTTTTTTTCAAAGCCAGGCACCCCTTCCATAGACTCCCATTTTGAACATCAGTTTAGTCATGGGCACAGTGAGGCATGCAGATGGACACCCTAGGCCAGAGATCCTCAAACTACGGCCCTCCAGCTGTTGCGGAACTATACATCCCATGAGGCATTGTTAAACTCTGACATTCACAGACATGACTAGGCATGATGGGAATTGTAGTTCCTGAACAACTGGAGGGCCGTAGTTTGAAGACCCCTGCCCTAGGCTTATACTCGAGTCCATACGTTTTCTATTTTTTTGTGGTAAAATTAGGTGCCTCGGCTTATATTCAGGTCGGCTTATACTCGAGTATATACAGTATATGACTTTCATCTTAAGTTGAGGTAGTGAAAGTAGAGATAGGGGCTCAGAGATAGTGGACTTTGTAAAAACAGGGGGAAAAAAAGTACATACATACATTTAGGCCCCTTTCACACTGGGGAGTTTTTCGAGCGAAGCTCATCTGCAATCCCAATGTGCTGGTAAAGCACCGCTAAGACCCTAATGTTTTAGGGCGTTTTTGCAGTGCCTCAGTGTGAAAGGGTAAGGCGTTTTTACAGCGCTTTTCAATTCATTTCAATGGAGAGGGGTGTTTTTGGAGCGCTTTTTTCAGCGCCCAAAAGCTGCTCCAAAGATGCTGCTTGCAGGACTTTTCTCGACGCCCGCCAGTGCAACGCCTCAGTGTGAAAGGGTAAGGCGTTTTTCCAGCGCTTTCAATTAATTTTAATGGAGAGGGGCGTTTTTGGAGCGTTTTTTTCAGCGCCCAAAAGCTGCTCCAAAGATGCTGCTTGCAGGACTCAGTGTGAAAGGGTCTATTGGGAAGCATGGAGAGCGTTTTATGAGCATTTTAGGAGTGCTATTTTTAACACTAAAACGCTGTAAAAACGCTTCAGTGTGAAAGGGGTATTCGAGTGGATTTTTTTTTACAGAGGGATATCTTTGTTTATATCTCCTAAGGTCTTGTTCACACCAGTAAATGCTGGGGCTGGTGTGTGGTAGGTCAGATGGTTTTAAACACCCCATTGCCCTCCCCTACTTTTCATAAAAAACAAACAAAAAACTTTAATGGAATGTCACATAAGGGGGATGGATATATATATTAAGGCTGGGTTCACACTACCGTACGGAGCAGCTCACAGCAGGGTGTCGTGCTCGCCCCCGCCCACTAACACACAGCTCCTTTCTCTATCTGCAACGTAGAGCGTCCTGACTCTCCTGTAGTCCAAGGGAGGGGGTGAGCACGACACTCCACACCAGGAAGAAAGCCTTGCATTACTGTGTGAAGTTACAGACAGAAAAACAGATAGTGAGGATTTCTCAGAAGAAATAAGGACATTTAAAAGCAAAATGGAAGGATGAGGTAAGTGAATGATGACTGCACTAAGGTAAAGGAAGCTATTTAGGAAAAAAAAAATTGTACCTTTACAACCCCTTTAATGACTGTTCCTGTGACAATGCTTTCATCAGAGTAAGGAAAAATCTGGACACATAGCAATAATAATAAAAAAAAAAGTTAAGAAGGGTAAATTTGGAGGATGAACATCTAGTCAAAGAATGGAGCCAGTTTTACAATCAGTGAGTAAAGAACTTAGGGCTCTTTCACACGGAGCGGACCGTTTCCGGGTCCGCTCCGTGTGTCTCCGTCGGCTCAGCGGGGATCCCCGCTCAGCTGTCGGCGGATAGGGCGGTCCCCGCACACAGTGCAGGGACCGCCCTGTCTCTGCTCCGCTGTCCCCTATGGGGAACCTGATGCAGACGGACCGTCTGTCCGTCTGCATCAGTTCCGCTCCGCCGAACGGAAGAAAAATAGGGTTTCTTCCGTTCGGAAAAGCGGATCCCGACTGACGCGGACGCTAGCGGATGCTCCATCCGCTAACGGACGCGTTCCTATAGGGATTCATTACAAGTCCGTTAACGGACTTGTAATGAGCAGACGAACGGTCCGCTAGTGTGAAAGGACCTTTAATGGTGATCCTAATTGGTAGAAGGATACGTAAATGATGTCTTTTGGAATCCCAGCTGGACACACTTAAAAACTAAAGTCGCACCTTTCTTAGACACCACAGAGTATCCATTTAAAAGTTCAGCATTATCTTAAACAGTATAATCAGAATAAGAATAAAATAATTAGAAAATATGAGATATGAATGATTTTCATGAAAACAAAATTTATAAATGGCAGGATTCCATCGTACAGGAGATCTAGGGGGACGAGGCAACCCTCCCACTACCATCTATCTCTGGTGGTTCCTACCCAGGTAAAACACAGGGAAAGAAAGTGAACCAAAAAGCGATGAAGGTACACCATCCAAAAGTACGGTGGGGAAGTAGAGGCATAATCATAATTTTATGATATTATTAATATTTTAATGCCTAGCCTTTTACGCCACAATATAGAGTTCCCACTCGTAGTTATTATGCACCTCTAAGGGATCAATCACTACACAACACACTCCAAGGACACCATCTTATGACTATGCGTCCAGATATAGACCATATTGAGGTAACCAAAGGGGAAATTTTAGGGGGCTTTGCAGAGGGAGGATGCCTTATAATTCATACCCCACCCAAAGTGCTGAATGGGTGGAGTAGAGAGAACCATTCGAAACTGTACCAGGCAACCCCCAGAGAGGAAACCAGTATCCAAACATGCAGAGGGGGAATCACCATTCCCGAGCATTGCATTTATTGTCCGTCCGAACACACAGGAGAGGATGCAGAGGGGGCAGAAAAGAAAAAGAAGTACAAATATAGGTATTTTTAATGTCACCGATATCTCATTCACTTATGAGTAGCCTCTCATTCTCCATGAGGGTTTGAAATTTGCTCCAGCCAAAATTCCTGATAAGTTAGAAGCGTACATTGACCAGGAAAAGTTTGTCATGAAATTGAATGTCAAGAATTTTTTAAAGGAACATTCTAGTGCCGACAACACAACGGTTTCGGAGTGTCATAACCAAAACAAGGTAACAGAATAAGTCCACTTTTAATCCCAAATATATATATATATCTCTTAGTTTTCTATACGTTTTTAAAGAAATGGTACAAGAGGATATAAGGAAGATTCATTTTAAACCAAAAATAAAAGGTCAAAACACAGTAGTGAAGCCATCTAAAAATTTGAAAAAACTAGGATCATAGTCATTAGGACAGCTGATAAGGGGGAGGTATGGTCATCCAAAAACAGAAGGACTATATGGCAGAACTGCAACAAATAGTTCAGGAACACCTATATTAAGCTTTGGGGCGACCAAACGGACCCAAAAAAATCTCTCCTATCCAAGATACAAGACAAAGGATCTTCTAAAATGCATAAAGGGCACTTTGAAGACGACAAATCTGTCAACTGGTCAGGGCGGTGCTACACATCGACGTCACCACGTGACCCGTTTGCACGGGCGTTCGTTACTACAGCTGATCTCAGCTGCCTGCCGGCTTTTACATTTTTATGTAATTTTATCCATTTGATTTTTGTATTTTAATATTTTTTTGCTATGCCGATATGCCCTTTGGGCAAATAAAGTAGTTATTGAGGTAATGCACATTGTTGCCCTCATTATTTTCCATCTATGACCCACGGATACATTCATGTTGGAGGAGGAGAGCTGTGTGCCCCTACTGCTGCCTTCTAAAGAGGAGATCCAGAGCAGACAAGGTTTCTATCCACCTGATAACCCTGGCAGAGGTTTGTTTCTGCCAATGCGCATTTGACTTCATATCCAAGGTCACAACGTTCTGGTAAGAGTACCCTATATATTTGAGTCACATCGGTGATCTCTCCAGTGTGGTGGTGGTGTTCGGCAGCCTTGCTCTATTCCTATCTCATCTATCTGGCTTTTGGTGGAACTTGGACTTTTTTACCTGAAATTAGGATCCTCTTGGTTCAGCCATCAGTGCATGTGTGCTCATCTATTCACTTGTGTAATTTTGGACTATGAACAGTGTCCCCATGGTTTTTTGATACATATTTTAATCATTTGTTTCATGTTCATTGGAGTCCCATTTATGTCAGCCTAATCCTATAAATTTAGATTTTTTTATTTAGGGTTTTTTGTGTCATACCCTTCTCTCCTCCATTGAGTTGTGGAAGGCTACAAACTGCATTTGTATTTATTTCCGTATTATCACCTCTTAATTTTTTGGTACTTGTGGAATATTCACGTTCACTTAATTTATGAGACTCTATTTTTCTTATATACTGAGTGTATTTAATTAGTGTCTCCTTCATAATTTTAGTGCACTACATCACGTTATTGTTATTATGTTCATTTAATTGATCATAGGTTTACCATTTATTTATTTTAGCGCAACTTATTGTTTTCTTATTTGCTGTTTACATGATTGTCACGTGTTTATGTTGCCGCTTAAATTTTCTTCACGGATTCAAAACATTTTTTTTCAATGTACTACTCTAGTTAGATTAGCGCAGAATATACCCCTTCCATTCCCTCTTTGGTGAATATAACAAGCATATATATATCTGCAGCAGTAAAATTAAATCAGGCTTGTTATCCTCGTAATACTCAATATTGCAATTACAGTCTTATTATATTTAATAAGACTGTAATTGCAATATTGGTAAATTTGTTTCAGTATAATGCAACATATTTGCAAAAGAAGATAGTGATGCGCTATAAGTGGGGGATGGGAAAGACGTGTGGAGAAAGTAAATTTGTAAAGATGGTCTGTCTCAAAATAGAACAGTCCAATCAGAAGTGGCATCAAAAAATGATCAGTGAACTGGCTGACAAAAGTGTAACAATTCTAAACATCAGTGCTAATTAAATATAATTTCATAATCTCTTCATGGTAAAGTGAAATACAGTAATACAATAAAGTGATATAATACTGCAAATAAAGACATACAACGTGCGTAACACAACACCCAAGTGACTGGGATAAGCTAAGCTAAAAAGTCCATGCAGCAGAGCTCAATGATATAACAAGAAAGGAGAAATGAATAAATAATCAGAAGTCCAAAAATTAAATAAAGGTGCTGGTGTGGATCCCAACATATAGCGTGAGGAAAAGATGAATTTCCAGTGATCTCTACAGAATGAGTGAGGATGGCCCCTTACCTTACAGCTGTAAGGTAACAGCATATAGATCCAAACGCACTTTCTGATCGTATCTGTATAGGTTGTTATCCGAATGGACTGTAATTCAAAGAAACACAGGTCCCTCTCGATAGTCACGTCTCAGGATTGACAGTGACTCGCACCCAGGAGGGATAAAGTACCAATAGTGAAATACCGTTTAAAAAGTTTATTCAACAGAAAGACTACATAAGGGTACTCACATAGCTTAGGATAAAATCAGGCATGTAAAAAAAAAAAAAAAGAAGAAAAAGGGGGAAGTAGTTCGCCAACGTCACCTCCGGTACCTCTCGGTGGACTCTTTAAAGCACTCTTACGCGTATTCGTCACTACACGTGACTTCCTTACATGCCTGATTTTATCCTAAGCTTGGGAGGGAATGGGGTTTCATAGTGGGTGTGTGCGGGCCATATTTCTGGTGATGCAAGTCATTCCGTTGGTATCTGGGGTGACACATTTAAGGTGGGTTGTATTTTTGTTAGTGTGGATCGGGTGAGCCGTAGTTGTTGACTGTGTGCGTCTGTCATTTCGGAGGAAGGGGACATTAGTTTGGCCTAGAGCAGGGGTCCCCAACCTCCAGGCTGCCGACTGTTAGCTGTCTGTGCCTTATTTGCACCCTGGCCGCGAGGGCTGCACCGATATCTCATCCCTGCAACACCTCTAAGGCCCCTTTCACAATGGGTTGAGTGCGGCAGTAAAGCGCCACTATTTTTAGTGGCAGTTGATTGTCATTTTAGCAGAGGTATTATGCCGCTGAATGTGCTATTGTTTTTTGTTACCACCACTAATGGCTGAAAAAGGTTTAAAAACACTCATAAGCAGCAGCGCTTTGCCGGCGGTACGGCTGCGTTGTCCATTGATTTAAATGGGCAGGAGCGGTATGCACACCGCTCTTTCACCGCTCCAAAGATGCTGCTAGCAGGAAAAAATTTAACGCCCTGCCAGCGCATCACTCCAGTGTCAAATCCCTTGGGGCCTCTACATTTGAGTGAAGTGAGCTGCTCTGTTAGTCGCTTTGCGTGCGCTATTTTTAGCGTTGTAGCACCTGCAAAGCTCCTCGGTTTGAAAGGGGTCTAAAAAACAAAGCAAAGCTGAATGAAAGCTGCAGTCACTTTAAATGATCTGTGATTCCTATGGGGGCTTTGAATACGCTCTTAAACACCACTAAAGCAAAGTGAGGTATAATTTTTCAATCTAAACCAAAGCAAATGGAAGGTGTAAACACTACTGCAAGTTAACTATTTTTTTAAGAGTATGTGTCGTGTTTTTATTTTAAGATTCATACTTACCTTGGTGGATGGATCATCGGTTCGATGCTGGATTTTCCCCCTCTTCCTCTTCATTCAGAACCGAGCCACCGAAAATCAACAATAGGTAATTTCTATCAACCTCCCCAAGCAGAGAGCTGCCGTCTGTCAGTCAGCAGCTCTCCTCTCTGATCCTCCACGTTCTTTGGAGCGCTGAGCTGTGGAGGAGCGGGGAGCTCGCTGACAGGCTGAGACTGCCATCAATCCAGGCACCTGGCGGATCCAGACTTCGGAAGTCGGAATGACGCGATGCCTGGACAGATCTTGGTGACGTCAGCAGAGAGTGGACTTCAAGCCGCTCTCCTCTGAAAACCTGTCACAGGCGTGCAAAACAAATTGCACTCCTGTGACCCAGATGAGAAGCCCAACCAAATGGGATCAGGCTGGACTCCTTTAAGTGACAGGAGTTTTTATTTTTAAAGATCTTAAAAAACAGCGTGTCCAAAGCCTTGTTTTTAATCAGATGTCAATGAACTATAAAAAATCTTTGTTATGCAACACACACTGACATACTTTTTATCTAAAAAAAAGTTTTAATACAAATAACGTAACAAATATATATAACTTCTGTAAACAAATTTAACAGATAAAAAACATCAGATTTTCTTTTTTTTTAATAAAACTCAAGGATAAATAAACTATTGTACAATATTTATAGACAGATTTCCATGCATAATGGGCATATGTATTCCCCTTTTGCTTCTTTCAATTCTTCTGTAATGCAGTTTACGTGAAACCAAAGTTCACACTTTTCGCATGCAATCTGGGGGGAAAAAAATATATTTTTCAAATATAAAACTTTTTTTTTTTTTTTTTTAACTCGTATAAGATTTACTAAGGCTAGAGTACAATGTCTGGTGCAGCTCTTCATGTAAACCAATGAGCTTCTTTTTTTTTTTATTTGTCAGCTTCTTCACTTAAGCCTTGCCAAAAAAAATAAAACGTTTTTGGGATAAATGTTATGTATGTTTAGCGCGACGTACCCATTTGACTGTCGATGTACTTCCTTGGATGTCCTCTCTTTCTCCACAGCTTCTGCAAAGTCCATGCAGGTCATCTGCGCAAAATACATGTAAAAGGGTTAAAAAAAGTCAAGAAATACATTTTAAAATGGTATGTTTATGCTTACAGCTATTTTTAATTATTTTTTTTAATTTTAAACTTTTTTTTATTTTTATCAAAATCAAGGAACAAATATCGACAGGTATATTATCACATCCAGCAATCGGAGGCCATTGGCTCCCACTTCTGTCAATCCCAGGCAGTCAGCTAATTAGAAGAGTGGCGTATGTGGCCCAATTTTTTTTTTTATTGGTGTCTTATGAACGCATAAAGAATTGGCTCAGGAACGAGCCTTTGCCCCCAGAGCAAGTGACTTGCTTAGAGGGTACAGCTCGAGAGGCAGGGGCCGGGAGGGCTGATTATGACACAAAAAGAGGAGGATCGGGGCTGTTTAGTGCAACAAACCTTTACGTGAAGTGAGACTGTAATGCCCAAGTTGTGTTTCATTATACATAGATGGCTGTGTTGCAGTTATTGCAATGTATTTACTGGCAGTCAGTCAATATTAAATTCCAGGAATTAGATGTGTATGTATGTGTATATATATATATATATATATTTTTATTTAATGCTGTGCAGAATTGTTGCTTAAACTCTTCTTGACTTCCGCACGTCGATTTACCTCGGCGGAATGGCGGGCAAATTAGCTTAGCTGTATGTCCCCTTAAATTTGAGGCCTAGCAGGCGTGTGCCACTGCAAACTTGATGTTCGCCGGCAGTCCACGATTGCTGTGAACGGGAGATATATATGTTACCAATTCAGCTTAGCAACATGATAGAGATGGACTGCTCCCTGTCATCAGCAGCAGTGATCTGTCATGTTGTAATGAGACCACCCCCCACCACTGTTGGAATCACTCCCTATGACACAAACCCCTAGATCACCCGCCAGTATTTAGCCCCTTCTCTGCCAGTGTCATTTCTGCAGTAACCACGTGACTTATTGTTTGTGACGTCACACGCGTCCTACACGCTGATTCTCGTGGAGTACGCTACGAAATGCTGTGAATCCTTTTCACTGAGGCTCAGTGCATTATTTGTAAGTGCACATCTTAATAAATCTTTATAAAGATTAAGGAGAGCACTAGATACTATTGCTTCCTCTCCTATGTACCTATACACCCAGAGTCTATGGTAAGAGTCTTTGTTATCTAGCATGTTACCGCTGTCTATCCAGCTCTACCCAGAGATACTGTTTTGCCTTAAAGGGAAATGACCGTGAGACCTAGCTGATTCTTTCACTTGTCCATTTCTTTAGATGAGCTGCTAGGAGTACCGTTGTTGAAGGTTGTCAGTCAGTCACCTAGTCTATTAATATTTAAAGTGTAGTTTCACCCTTATTTTTATTTTTTACCCAAAACTCCTAAAAAAAAAAAATTTTTTAAAAAATGTGTTACTTTCTTTTTTTTTTAATACTCACCAGAAAGGGGGGTTGCTATGCGGAACTAGCTCTTCTTCCTCCACCACGGTAAATCTTCTTCCTCGTCCTCCATCGCGGTGTCTTTTGGTGAATGGGCCGCGCTGTCTTCTGGGAACTGTGTGTATCAGAGGAGGCAGCCGCCCATTCACATAGCGTCGTACACGCGCAGTAGTAAGTGTTTCCCATAGTGAGGATGGAGGGGCCAGGACCGAGTGATCGCCGTCGGA